>NW_028281318.1:57500-124090 GCF_059751285.1 Brachycentrus maculatus | reverse complement strand
CTGCGGGAAGCGGCATAATGGTTAGTTAGTTTTAATTTATAAATAATATATTATTTGGTAAATAACAAAAAAATATAAGTATATATAAAAAATAGTCTTTAAGACATGTTCTACAACTTTTGATTGTTGCAAATGTCTGCCGTCAAAAAGGTGACTTGGAGTTGCAACTTTAATAAAACTCTCGCCCCGGACTTTCAACTCAAGTCTCTTGCAATTTTCCACCTTCTCGACGCACAAAGGCGTCACAGTGTGCCGACAGGCGTCGAGACGCCAGCGGCACATTCGGCGCCTCTTCGCGCTGCTAGCTGGCGGACGTACGTATTCTCTGATAACAATGGCATCATTCTTCCGGAAAAACGACACTCTCAAAAGGCGATGGATTGAAATAATTTTTTCATCTTGGCTTACGGATATTACCGTTCGAAGAAAAGGGTTTTTTCATCAATATACAGTGATCGATCTTGTTCCATACGGGGTAATTTAGGCCACGTATTTCACCCTTTTTTCTTGGAATTGTACAGGGATAAACTGCTGAAATATACCCTTATAAGGGGACAAAATAAAGGTGATATAACTTCTTAACTAACTTGATTTAAACCAAAATTAATTTATTCGGCTGTCACTTTGTCGTAAAATCTTTCTATTTTTAATTGAGGTTTTACTTAGTAAATACCGTTATTTCTTAAAATCTGCTGTGACATGTGTTTCGATGCATTCCGCATCATTTTCAAACACTTTATGTGAATTTATGTATTAATTTTCAAATCAAACACAGATTTTTTGTGTCTACTAAGTTGTATTTTATTGTAAAAAACACATCAAAATTAATATGGTGACAACTGTTTCGCATAGTATTTTCAAACAAATGGGAAGCTAATTCATAATTTTAGAGTTGGGTCCTTGGGACGTTGAAGGTTGAAGAGGGGAGAGAAGAATAGTGGTATTTACTACATAAGTAAAACTAAAATTAAAAATCGATTTAAAAACACTAAATTTTTCAACATAAACACCCTTCAAAGCAAACTTATTGTTTCCTTAGACTAATTACTTGCAAAATTAAATATTTATATTTTTTTTCCTTAATTACTCACACAACTTCTTTATTTCTTTCCGTATCGACTATCGTCAATCAACGGCACATCGTCTTTCTTTTTTAAATTTTATTTATTTGCAGTGTTATCGCACAGCGTAAAGAGGTGGACATTATTTGATTGCAAACAGCATTTTTTGTTAGTCGATTTTTATAACGTTTCATACATTTAGTTAACTTAGCTTCGCTAGATATTTTCGTCACCCAGAAGATGGAATTTAAAAATAGATTTCTTTCAACAATGGCAACAATGACAAAGAATGTTTATAAATAATAAAAACATTTAATGTTCAGACTAGAGCGCAGAGAACCAAAGAGCCGTCGTGCTCCATCGACCCATCTCCTTTTTTCCAGCTTTCAGTCACACATAATAAGTCTAAAAACTTACTTTCCATCCATACGTCCTCTTATATTCCACGTCGCAATCCTGCATTCATGCGCTATATCCATGGTGTGGTGTGGCGTATTCTCTCTGCCTACCCCTGTGGAGAAGCGGCGTGATGATAAGTTACTTAGTTAGTTATTATTAATGTTTGAATCGCGGTATTTCTAGCATCGAAACCTCAAAAGTCCTGGTAACCAAAAAATAACATTATTATTTTTGCCATCTCATCAAAGATGAAGAAGAATATGGAAATCTGGGCATTCACGGGGCTGACGACCGTCATAGGTTGGTTTAAGTGATAATTTTATACACGTGTAACATTCACCAATTCTACCAATCATTGACAACCACAGTACTCAAATTCTTAGAAGTTCTATATATATGAACCAATTTTGAAACATTATTCTTGAATCACAATAGAACTTCACTGGTGACATCTATTGGTGAGATGAAAAGAAGCTTTTTATTAAGCTGAAACTCTTTTATTAGTATGTGAGGTCCGAACCCTGGATTATAATCACACACATGAGAAATGCCAGAAAACATCATTTTTAATTTTTATTATGTAAGCTTATAATTTGACCAGATAATTTATTTACAACATTTTGAGTGTGTCCAAATACTATTATATATATACAAATAGTATTTGGACACACTCAAAATGTTGTAAATATAACATCATTTGTAAATTGAGTAGGATAATGAAAAATATATATGTATCGATGTTTACAAAAATGTAACAATATTCGGCTTTTCAGAAAACGAGTTAAATACAAAAATATCGAATAACATGGAGGTATACAAAGCCATTTCCAAATTCTGTAAAGGTTCCTATAATATAATATAGGATCAACATAGAAAAGTCTCGCATTTCCTGGAAGGACAATGTCAAGAGGAAGTATTGACGCACAAATAATATATTACATGGTTTGTGAGACCAAATAGTACAATTTCCTTCATATGAAAGTACAAAGGGAAATAGTCGCGATAAAACCAAGTACTTTTTTGTTTATATTTTTGAAAGTACTGACATTTCTTGGTAGAACTGTATTTCATATATTAATATTACAACTATGCATGTAGTTCTTTCTACAAATATTTTATTTCATCAGTGTTTCGTCATTACCGACATCATCAAACTAGTGGGAGGTTAGTCGAAATTCTGTGTTATATACACAAAAAAAAACAGGGATAGAAAACCATGATTTTATATAAATTTTTCTGAAGAAGTGAAGTTAAATTGAGTGAATGTAAGTACATTTTTGATATCTCAACAGAAAAGAAGAAGTGAAAAAGTTTACGACCTTTCATAGGCTGGTTAAGTGATCACTTTATACAGTAACATTCATCATTCTACCTATGAATGAAAAGCACACTACTTACATTTTCGGAGCTCCTAGATATATTGACCAATCTCGTGACGTAGTACATATCGCTCACTCCTTTCAAGAACGTCATAAATCAAAATACTTGATTTTTCTCCTGAAAAATCAAGTACAAGTACTTTAAAAACGTTCTCCTGAACGTTTTTAAAGTTTAAAAATATAATACAATGTATTAAAAATAAGTATCAAGCCACTTATTGAACTTTTTGCTGCGCAGCAAATTTTTTTAGGTAAAACCTGAAGGTTTTTTCTCCATTTGAAAAATATTTAATATATTTAAAAAAATAATTAAACAATACCTTTTCTTCAAAATGCAAAAACAACACTTTCTGCCCTGTAGCGGGTAAATATTATGTTAAAAATATGCCTCTTTTGCTGGGATATAGTAAATTTTCTGGGCATTCTGAAAACATGCACAACTGAAAATTGTCGATTTTTGATTTATGACGTTCTTGAAAGGAGTGAGCGATATGAGGTTGACGTCGCCCACCTTATCAAGCTGATATACCTTGGGAATATTAGAAGGAGGGGTAGGGAGGTGAATGAAAATTCAGCACAAAAAAATATACTTAAATTAATTTAATTAAAAAATCAAAATTATACGAAAGCGACTTTAACTTAAACTAATCTTAAATTGCTATCTTAAATTAGCTTAAAATTAATTAATCCTATCTTAAATTAAACTTATTCTAACCTTTGGTGAAAAAGATGCGCCGTGATGCTGGGGTGGCCGTGATCCTTTGTGAAAAAGCTGCGCCGTGGGATGCTGGGATGGCCGTGATCCTTTGTGGAAAAGCTGCGCCGTGGATGCTGGGATGAGGTTCTGCTTATGACGGGCCGCCGTGCGATGATTCTTGCTTCTTATCTTCTTCTTCTCCTAGTAGAGCTTCAGCTCTTAATTTGAGGCTTATGACCCGGCGTGGGTTTGCTTTTCTCGCAGCGTTTTCTGCGTGGGATACTCCGGATGAGTAACTCCCTTTTTTTCTATCTTCTTTCTCCCTGTGTAGAGCTCCCGCTCTTCTCCTCACTTAAGTCTTAAAACCTGGTGTAGGTATGCTCCTTCTAACTGATTTCTCCCGACTGCTCGATCCCCCTGATCTCTCCCGACTGCTCCTTCCAACTCCTCGATCCCACTGATTTCCCGAATGATTCTTCCAACTGACTGTTCCGACCAGTCCGACTGGTCGGTCTTCTCTGATCCGATGGATCCCTTCCAACTGATCCTTCCAATTGTTGGCTTCCAAGTCACTATTCCGACCAACTCTTTTCCGACCAACTGCCGGCTTCCAAGTCCCGGCTTCCAAGTCCTCGATCCCACTGATTTCTTCCCGTTATATTCGGTTTCTCTCCTTGAAGATCACGCCCTCGAAACCATTTTTCATTGGCTGACGGTGCGCTTGTATCCACCCCCAAAATTTTCAACGTCTAGACATTTCAATTAGCAAACTTTTAATTTTATTTGCGCTATATAATAATAAAGAACCATCGGCAAATATCTTTAATCCCTTTACAAAGGCCAGCGGGTTGGCGACAGTTTTTTTATGATTCAAACCTTTTAATACATTTTAGTTTTATGACAGGTAAATAATAAAAGGTCGGAGCCATAAAAAATATTTGCGCGCACAGAAATTTTTTTAACCTAAGACTAATTAATTAAATGGATTGACGATTGATTTTTTTAGCCAGCCTGAAAGGATAAACGTGGTTTCACCACGTCAAGGTCACAGCTGTCATATATGTTGGATTGAGAGAGCTTTCGAAAGACAGGTATATGCCCTGTAAGTACTATGACTTCCATATTCTTCTTCATCTATGTTGATATAAAAAAATACCCCCAAGTGGAGAAAACCCAGATTTGCAAACAAAGTACTTGGATACATTCAAAATATTGAGAATATTTTTTTTGTCATATTATTAACATAAATGAAGAAGAATATGAAGTTTGGGCATTTACGGGGCTTACGACCATTATAGGCTAGTTTGAGTGATCCACTTTACGCACGTGTTACATTCACCAATTCTACCCATGATTGACAACCATACTACTTAAATTCTTGGAAGTTCTATATGTATGACTTGAATAATACTTTAAATTTCACTAGAGACATCTATTGGTGAGATGAAGATGCTTTTTGACTAAGCAGAAACTCTTTCATTTGTATGTGAGGTCCGAATCCTGGATTATAATCACATAGGTACATGAGAAACGCCAGAAAATATTATTTTTATTATATTATTTTAGCTTATAATTTGACCAGATAATTGATTTACAACATTTTGAGAGTGTCGAAATTCTTGGAAACACTCAAAATGTTGTAATTTTTAGTTTGTTTCTGTGGATAGTACGTATTTTGTTTCTAAAGTGGATAGTACATTCTTGTTTCTAAAGCGGATAGTACATTCTTGACCAAACTAAATATTGGCCAACAATCAATTCCCCACGTGCAATGGAGTATTGCTCCAATATGGCCATCGGCAAAGTATATTTAGACAAGATGCTATCGTCAGGGAATGTCAATAACTAAGTGAGTCAATCATAGTAGAATGAGAGTGCGGCGTGTTATTAATGGAAGCAGTAAGTAGTAGTCTACATATCGGCCGATTGTGGTCGAGACGTCGCGTGGGGAAGGTGCCGGTATGGTCTGATTTGGGCATGGCATTGTTAGCCGAGTCTGGGAGGCAGATGAAAGCGAAATAGAACGACTACTCAATCAGAAAAACATCGTAACCACTAAGAAATTGATTTAAATAATTACAATTATGTCGTGTGGAAGTTTTAAATATTTTTAATGCATATTTTGACATGTTATACATGAAGAAGGATATGGAATATTTACAGGGCTTTACCCATCAAAGGCTGGTTTAAGTGATTAACTAATGCTTGTGTAACATTCATCTACATATCGGCTGTCCAAACTTAAAACACAGTAAGGGACATTTTTTTGTAGTACGTTTTTTTTGCATTTTTGGACTAAGTAGAATCTACTTATATTCTCAATATTATTAATATTTAAAGCATTTACTTTGTGGTTAGTCATTTTTACTTATTTATTTTTTTTACAAAAATGGTAATAAAATTAGTATATAACCACTCACCGGTGAGTGGTTATATACTAATTTTATTACATTTTTGTAAAAAAAAAGAATCTACTTAGTCCAAAAATGCAAAAAAAAAGTACCACAAAAAAATGTCTTTTACTGTGTTTTGAGTTTGGACAGCCTATATGTTGAGGAGTCAAAATGTAAAAATATCTGGTAATTGGAGGAACCCAGATTTGTAAACAAGGCTTTGGACGAATCCAAAATATTTTTAATATTTGTATTTAAAAAATATATGATTACAATAAATAACAGTATATTTTGAAATTTCAGAACAGGGGAGGAAGAATATGGAAGCCTAGGTATTTACAAGGCTTTCGACCTGTCATACGCTGGTTTACGTGATTATTTTATCACATACTATTCCAACTTTAATTGACGACCAAATTACTCCTTTTAAACTCAAATTCAAATATCGATATTTTCATGACGCTTATAATTTGACCAGTAATTTTATTCAGATTTCGAGTGCGTCCAAAAACCAGCCTGTGACAGGTCTAATCCCTGTAAATACCCAGACTTTTATATTCTTCTTCATCTATGTTGAGATGTCAAAAAATAATATGAAATATTTTAAACATATCCTTATCATCCATTGTTTACATTGTGTTATACCACTTTTATAAATATTATTTGCGACTGCCGGTTTCGGAAAATTATTCCATCATCAGATCATTAAAATAAAATTAATACGATTTGGCATTTGGATAAAAATGTAATTTTTGAATGAGAGAAATAAGACAAAATATAGTAAACAATGATAATGAAATCGATGATAATGAGAGTGTGTTTTGAATATTGAAAGCATTAACTTTGTGGATCATATTGATATATTATTTCGAGAAATAAAAATACTTTGTGTTTTGATCCACTCCCATTTTTATTAACCAACTAGTTTCGGCAACAACCTGTTGCCCTCTTCAGGGTTTAAGTCACAAATTAAACCCTGAAGAGGGCAACAGGTTGTTGCCGAAACTAGTTGGTTAATAAAAATGTGAGTGGATCAAAACACAAAGTATTTTTATTTCTCGGAATAATATAATGAGAGTGTTTTAATACCATACTACAAAGTTATCAATGCTTTTAGTGTACGAAATATGACATGTATAAGAATGTATGGTTTTACGTGTTGCTTCGTTTTTCTTGACGAGTCTCACCACTAACCACTCAGGATTTTCCCAAATATACATCCGTCTCTCTCGCTCCCACTTTTGTTTTTCTCATTACTTCCACTTTTAAATAGCCCGTCGCAAATTGTCATCGGCCGCCGGACAGAACGAGCTGCGTGCGCGGCGCGGCGGACGGGATTATGACGCTAATGGCTCGCGGCATTAGGGCGCATTATCCCCCGGCGGCGACGGGTCCCCGTACCTGCGGCGACAGTGTTGGCAGGGTTGGAAAGAAAATTCAAATATCGGATCGGTGACTTGTTTATTTTCCGACTGGAGACTTCGATGGTTCTTAAACTGTGGAGAAATTACAAAATAAATAATAGCAAAATTTTCTTCTTATAACTCCTTTCCGCACCCAATGGTGCATAGGGCACTGCATCATATAAATGTACGGTTATCTTGATCGTGAACACATGAAGGAAAGGTGATCAACCCTCCGCTTCAGGTACCAGTCCAGGGTAGTATCGAATAAATATTAGAGATTATAAAATAAATAATGGTAAATTTTCTTCTTATAACTCCTTTCCGCACCCAATGGTGCATAGGGCACTGCATCATATAAATACACTGTTATCTTGATCGTGAACACATGAAGGAAAGGTGATCAACCCTCAGCTTCAGGTACCAGTCCAGGGTAGTATTGAATAAATATTAGGGATTATAACATAAATAAAGGCAAAATTTTATTCTTCTAACCCCTATCTGCACCCAATGGTGAATAGGACACTGCATCATATAATGCGGTGTTATCTTGATCGTGAACACATGAAGGAAAGGTGAGCAACCCTCCGCTTCAGGTGCCAGTCCAGAGTAAATATTAGAGTGAAAAATCACTTATATTTATTTAACCATACCCTGGGAATCGAACCCGGACCTCCAGTACGGAAGCAAGCGTGCTGATCATTACACCACGGAGGCGGACAAGACGTTTCTTTGATAATCTCGAGTTTTTCCCAACATTTCGACATTCATGATATAATGTATATATTCATGTTTTCATATATTCATTCATGTAAAAATACTTTTAATTAATTTCGATACGATATTTCTTTCGTAATTTCAAGTTTTTCACAATAATTCTACTTCTATATTATACTTTACATACTTTTTATTTCGATATTCTTTGGTCATCTCGAGTTTTTCACGTTATTTCAATTTCCTTAATATAAAACTTTTTAGTTCGATAAGACGTTTCTTTTGTAATCTCGAGTTTTTCAAGATATTTCGATCTCCATAGTATAATATGAATAGAAAAATTAGAGAAATTAAAAATAACGAGAGAATATTCTGTCATTTGGCAATAAAGTTTAGAAAGCTCTGTTATGATTCGATTAGACCAGACGCGGCCGTCTTGTTTTATTGGAAATGCAATTGTCACGTTGTTACAATTCTGTGTGCGTGTGTGTGTGCACATGGCACGTACCTCTCTAGGGACACTCACACACATGCATGCTCGGACACACACACACAGAACCTCACCACCACTGAGGTACATTGCGAAGTGCAGACGCCTGTTTTAGCGACAAATTAATTATGCATAGGACAATAGATTAGTACAGGGCTTGGGAATCTGTAATGAGGATGATCTGGGTTCGATTCCGTACATACTACAAGTAATGTTGGCTAAGTGCCTAATATATCATAATGTATATTATATAAAAGAGGCAATTGAATTTGGAAATAAAATAATGATAGAAGAAAACTTGACAATGTCAAATCTTCGTAAAATGCATAAAACATACATTGTCGTCAGAATCTAAATATATATATATATATATATATATATATATATATATATATATATATATATATATATATATATATATATATATATATATATATATATATATATATATATATATATATATATATATATATATATATATATATATATATATATATATCGCTCACTCCTTTCAACAACGTCATATATCAAGAATCGTAAATTTTCAGTCATTTATGTTTTCGGAATGCCCAGAAAATGTAGTTTATCCCAGCAAATGCGGCATATTTATAACTTAATATTTACCCGCTACATGGTAGAAAGTGTTGTTTTTGCATTTAAAAAAAAGGGTATTGCTTAATTATTTTTTAAATTATACTAATAATTTTTCAAATGGAGAAAAAACCCTCAGGTTTTACCTTGAAAGATCTACAGCACAGTAAAAAGTTCAATGAATGGCTTGATATTTATTTTTAATACATTTTATTATATTCTTAAACTTTAAAAACGATCGCCCTAAAAATTACGTTGTATGATATATAACGTTGTTGAAAGGAGTGAGCGATATGTATTCGAGTTTTCCTCTTTTCTAACAAAACACATAAGTTGGCTTGGTAGGTCTTAAAATATTAAAAATAAGAAAAAAATAATCATGGTCTTCTTTGAGGCTGATTTTGAAAACAATTTGGTAGAGTTCTGTGTGTACCATTTGAAAGGGTGTATAATATAAAACCAAGATTCTTTAAAATGACTTTTCTTAACTCTATGTTAGTTATGTTTGAAATAATAAATATTTCCTCTTTCCTTTTCTTATAACCTCAAATAAGTATTTAAAGTTTCTTTCAGGATTTCCTGAAAAGTATTAAAGAAATATTTACTGCTTAGTTGAAAGCAATACAAAAAGGAGCGTATTTGTAGATTTAAAAAGATTTTCCAAACAACTTATTTTTGTATTCAGAATATTTTCAAAAGATTTAATTCAGAGCCAGAATTGAAGAATTTAACCACAAAAGCTTCAACTTTTGTTTATAAGTAAATGGGGTTGAAATAAACAAAAGTTATGTTAAAGCTTCTACTATATATATATTTTTCTTTTGAATAATGTTTTTGTAATAAAAGATTTAAAAAAATACCATCTTATTTTGTTTAGGTACCACAATTGTTACTTTTAAAGTTTTCATACTGTAAACATCAAACGCGTTGTATTATTAAAAAAAGCTTACTCTTACGAATCCATGCCAATTCATTTTTAAATTTCAGATTTGGCGTTTAATTTGTAGAACTCCATTTTAATTTATGTTTTAAATTTTAAATCGAGCACTCATTTTTTGAGACAACTGAGTTATATTTTATTGTTAAAATAAACGCATAATTTTTTTTGTGACAATTGTTTCGTCAAGTTATGGCATTTTCAAACGAATGTAAATTTGTTGTATGACAGAATTAAATATATATTTATATTATAGGTATTACAACTTGCATATGAAGCATCAATCTTTCATATTAATATGCAAGGAAATGGAAATCTGAGCATCCCAGGGCTTATGACCTGGCATTTGGCTAGCTTAAGCGATCATTTTAAACACTCGTGTAATGGATGTTTAATAATGGGTTGAATGGGCTGGAAAAAGAAGTCCTGGGATGCTTAGACTCTCTCATATAAAGAGGAATGAAAGATGTTTCATATCAAGTTTTTTACAATATTGACATCTCAACCAAAGGGTGAATAATCCACTTTGAATTGAATTGAAGCTTTGCTTAGTAAATACCACTTTTTCTTAAAATCTATTGTGACACATGTTTCGATCATTTTCAAACAACATATGTGTTTCTATGCATTCCGTATCATTTAAGACATATGGTGTGTAAAAAAATGAATGCAGTCGAAATGCCATCGCTCAGACGAATGTGTGGCAAACGATGTTTGATAGATGTTCGAATGATGAAATAAGGAAAGAATATAAGGCTGAGATAAGCATTATCGATAAAATTAAGAAAGGTGTGTTGAGATGGTTTGGACACGTGGAGCGTATGAGTGAAGAAAGAACGGTTAAACAAATTTATGAGGCGAATGTAGTTGGAAAAAAAAAGCAGAGGACGACCAAGGAAAACTTGGCACAATCAGGTATGTCAAATACTTGAAAGCAGCCGGGTCAGGAGTCGTAACAATCGTCGGGTATGTATGAGAAGATGCATGAATGTAGAAGAGGCAAAGAATGTTTGCAAAGACCGAGTGGTTTGGCGTTCGATTCTCTCTGCCTACCCCTGCGGGGAAGCGGCGTGATGGTTAGTTAGTTAGTTAGTTAGTGTGTAAAAATAATCGAAACACGTGTCAAAATAGATTAAAGGAAAAATTATAATATATACTAAGTAAAATTTTAACTTAAAACGGATAGATTTTACCACTAATTGACTGCCAACTCAATGAATAAAAAATGAATAATTCACTATTTCATGTGTCAGAAAGAAATAAATTAATATTGTTAAACATTTATTTACAAGAAAGCAATGTGAAACTGAACGAGAGTTTCAACACCATTTTCATTAATTTTATTTTATTAATAAATATTGTAAACGGTGCCCTCGGAACGGGAAAACTTAGATAAGACACATTTTTGTATATTTAAAATTATAATTATGCGTAAGATAAAGTAAATGAAATAAAATAATAAAATTAATATAATTCAATTCGTCTTAAATTTGTATTACGTTCAGGCCGTTTATTTCTTGTATTTTAAAGTATGCCTTGAACCAGTGGTCGTCAAACTTATTAGCCAAATATGCACATTTACAACGTTTAATTTTTTTCTTAAGAGTCAAATATGTTTTCAATTCTAGTTAAACTTAATTACGATTTAAGACCTTAATTAAATTACAGGTAGGTACACTCAATTAAACATGATTTTACACAAAATAAGGATTTTATGTATCGATGAAAAATCTCTCTTAAGTACAGTACCATTAGAATACTATTTATTGCAAATAACGTCCTTGCATCTTCTTTGAATTTTTGATCAAGTCAGGTTTGTATGTATAGAAAGTAAAATGAAAATATACTATACATGTGTTCGATCAATAGCCACTTATGGCACTGAAGCAAGAGCAGATACTTCTAGAACAAAATCTCGACTTCGAACCTCTGAGATGAAGACTCTCCGATCCATAACCGGAAACACATTGCGAGACCGAGTAAGAAATACCGACATCCGGAGCATGTGTAAGACGGAGGATATCGTGAGGTGGGGACGACAACGAAGGCGATACTGGAATGATCATGTAAACAGAATTGCAGATGACAGACTTCCACGTATCGCCCTTCAAGGACTCCCTGAAGGACGCAGAACCCCAGGCAGACCTCCGAAAAGGTGGAGAGACAGCTAAGACTCTTAGGATGTTGGCAAAGATGATGTTGAAAAGAAAAAGAAGAAGAAGAAGGGTTTGTAATATATGTCGATATGTAAGCACGTTTTCAGGTTCTCCTCAATAAGACGATTTCTCAGTTTGTTTCATGCTTGAAAAATATTGTTCGCATGAATACGTAGAGTCGAAGAGCCTTCCCGCGGATATTTGTACCGGACCCGCACTTAAAAGGTCAAAGAGCCGCATGCGGCACCCGAGCCACACTTTGCCAACCTATGCCATAAAGGAATAAGAAGTTAAATGACGCGGAATTAAACCTCGATCAATGAGTTGAAAATAATCATAAAATAAATTGTTTGGATTAATCGATGTTTTGAATTAAAAAACCACTTAATAACCATCCCTCCTTTTCCCTGAAGGGGTGGACCATAGACATCAACAAATAGAGCCGCCAGTAATTTAGCAATGTTACCAATATTAAAATAATTCCATCGTTTCTGTGACGTCATTCATTATCAACTTATGACAGAGAGAACAGAACGCCACACCAATTTGTCTTTGCTAACAATCTTCACCTCTTCCACATTCATGCACATTTTCACTAGATTATCCCTCCTGTTCCCAACACAGATTCAAATAAAAACATATTGAATTTACTTATTTATTTACATACAAAAATGTTAATAAAATTAGTATATAACCACTCAGTTCTTCACTCAAGCTTCATCTTCAGGTCTAAGTGTAAACTTAAAATCATAATATATATTAGAATCCGAAACATACTAACCATCGACAACCTAAAAAGAGTTTACTATGCTATCGTTCACTCACTACTATAGTATGGCATTATTGCATGGGGAGGCTCATACAACAACATACTGAACTCAGTGAAAATAGTACAGAAAACCATAATTAAAGTCATCTTGAAAAAAAAACATATTTCCAACAAAATATTATTTAAAAAATTTCAAGTCCCAAATATAGAATCCATTTATAAAAAAACCGCAGTTTTTCAAATACTAAGGGTGACAACTATTTAAATTTAACAAAGAATTTATCATCGAGATTCTCAAACGATTTTTCTATTCCAAAATGCAACACCAAGCAATTTCAGCAAAACTTGAAATATTTGGCAATCAAACATTTCAATAAACTCCCTAAAGAAATAAAAAAAATAGATGATATAAAAACCCTTAAGAAAAAAATTAAAGCTCTATACATTTAAATCTTTAAAAAATATATAAAAAAAAACTATTATATCTTTTATTATATAACATTAAACCACGAGTGTAAGTCCCTTTCCAAGCACAAGAGCACAGACTCTTTTATGGAGAGGCACAGCGAATCGAAATATAAAAGTTCTCCATATGTATAAATGATGCAAATGTTATTATGTTATAAATAAAAATGTAAATATATTAAATGAATAAAAAAAAATCTTATCGTACATGATGTAACCACAAAATAAATGCCGAAACATTAAATGAAATATCTTTGAATTGATAACAAATGATTATTTTTGTTTCGATATTTTTCTTCTCAATCTTATATATGGACAATCCATATATTACAGGAGAATCTATGTTTGTCTTTGTGGATATATCGAAGCAGGGGTGTTGACTTGGCTCCAAGGATAGGGATAATGAACTTAGTCTTACCCCGAAACGTGACGTGTACGTTGAGTAAAGATTAGCCGAATTGTGGCCGCATGTGGCACGATCAAAACCAGAGCTTTAAAAGTAATCAGACTGATTTAAACGCCATTTTTCTCTCCCGTTTTGCGAGTCTAATATCAGATTTTGCTAGTCTATTATCAAAATTTTATAGGATTTATTTAAGTAGGTAATAAATATTAGGAATTTTACAATCTAATATTTATTTAATATTACCCTGGACTTCCCTGAATCGCGGGAGAGATTGATTACCTTACCTTAGAAAGGTGATTACCTTGCCTTCATGTAAGTAACGTTCAAGATAACATTGCATGGCGCAGTTGGGTAGACGTTCGACTGCCAAACTGTCGTCAAGTGCAAAATATACTCAAGAAAGATTTATTTTCAATTATTCTGGGTGTTTGTGATGTATTTTTCATATTTACCTCACCTATCCTTACTATTCTACATGCAGACAAGCATCTAAAAGTAGGAGCTTTGCGGGTTATTCCTTTAAAAAAATACGATGCAGTGCCCAATGCTCCATTGGGTATAAGGGTTAGAAGAAGAAGAATTTATATCTTAAGTCAGATGAAGAAGAGTATGGAAGTCTATGTTACAGGGTAAATGTAAATACCAGTAAAGACCATGTTAATAATCGGACTTCATATTTTTCATCATTTACGAGTTACGAGTATGTTGTGATATCAATATAAAAATAACTCCTGAGTGAAAATTACAAATTTGTGAACAAATATTTGGGCACACTCAAAATATTGTAAATAAAATAACTGGTCGAAATATATATTAAGTATAATAAAAAAGTGAAAATTATGATTTCAAGCTTCTCCTAATATGTAAAATAATTCCGGAAGAATCTGTATTTTTATGAAAGTCTCCGTTAAATAAAAAAAAATCTTAACTCACCCATAGATGGTGCCTAGAACTCGCGTGTGAAAGGTGTCAATTGAAGAATAAATACAACTACTGAAGTTTGAGTACTGCGGTTGTCAATCATGTGTAGAATGGTGAATATTTGTCGTGTAAAAGTGGTTACTTAAACTAGCTTATGACATGTCGAACGCCGACTTCCATATTCTCCTTCATCTTTGATGAGATGTCAATGTAACTATCTCCTAAAGTTATAAACCGATTGATCTGAAATTTTGACAAGATGTCTGATTGGAATACGCGCGTGTTTTTACCTGTGACACTTTTTTGAAACTAATGGTAGTGCCATGTATTGAAAGTACCATCAACACACTTAATACTTTATATTGCTCATGGCAGACAGGGTGATTTTAGACAACTGGTAAAATATTGTATACCCACTAGCGTTGTGAAATTACAAATATGTGCTTTCTTTTTTATTATTTTCCAATTGACTAGACTGAGCCACAGTAACGCGTGGCCAGGTACAGATAGTAGCAAAATACCATGAATGCTGAATGTTGCTCGGAAACTAAAAATATGAAGTGACAGTATTTTTTTTCATACTTTTTCTTTAAAAATTCTCTCGGATGATCTTGTTATGTATTGTTTATTGTTACAATGGGTGCGTAAATTGAAGTTTACAAGAAAGACAAAATAAGAAGTAAAAATAAAATTAATTTTGATGCGAAGCGATGGGCAACCCTTATCGAAGATTCTATTGTTAGATCAATACCCAAACGTCTAGTCGATTGTAAGATTAAACCCACACAGTCAACAAGAGACACATACTCCTGTATATACCAATACGTTAATGTAATCGTTGAACATACGTATACAAATCGTTTTAATGTATCAGGGGATGCAGTTTGGACCGTATCTTCACGTTGTACCTGTATTAGTGGGTGTGTATCGATGTGTGCAGTCTTTCCCAGTATTGTGGTTGAAGCATTACGTGTAGATATTGGTTTTGCATTAGTGTGAGGTAGCTGGCTCCCTGCTTGTCCATATTTGGAGTCGTCTCCAAAGCAGGCCTTCTAAGGGTAGCCCCGGCGCCGCACCGGTCACTATATATACGAGGGCTCTTGGCACCGACTTTTAGAAGAGCACCGTCGACCGCTAGCGTCAGTTCTTTCAGCAGGTCAGTGTTTGATCGTCACCGTCTTGGTCGATACTTTCATTTTCATTTCGATTAAGTTCACCATCTGCATTTATCAAAGTGTAAATCAAGTTACTTTAAGTGGTTTTAAAGTTTGTGATACTTGCAAGTGAGTTTGTGAGTCGATTCGTTAAATTTTAAAGAAAATTTTGTCAATTTCGACATCGGAAATAGTGCTTCATACATACAATAATTGTCGGATCGTTCCACTAAAAATACAATAACAGTTGAATTTTTGGATAAACAATATCATATTCAGAAAGTACATAATTTCGTTCACAAATTTGTAAGGTTAACTCGTATAAAATAAAATAAAATATTATTATAATTTTAGTTCGATTGTTTCAAAAAATATTTTCATAAGCCAATAACTTATAATATTAATTCTTTACTTAAAAAAATTATCGGACTATTCACCCTAATATGACCCATCTATAATTTTTAAACGAAAGATGATAGAAAATTGAGTGCCCTAAGGCCAACGACCTGGCTTTTGTCTGTCTTTTAAAGTGATCAATTTATACACTTGTATAACATTTACCTTTCTATTTTTTTTAAATATCCAAATGGCGTTGATATTCTAATTATTTTCGTGTATTACTTGTTACTTGATTTTGAATTTATGGGATGCTCAGACTACCATCTTTTTCGAAATAAAAACGATAAATGTTTCATCTCAAATTGAGACACCTTTAATATATTTCATTCGTCTATTTTCTTCATAATTCGGGATAAAGTTCGAGCCGGGTAATATGAAAAATGTGTTATTTGAATTACAATATAATATTCATATTTAAACGAGATAAATTCATGGCTCCCTTTTGAGCGAGAAACGGGAAAACCTATTAATTTTACAGAATATTTATTTGGAAGTAGAATTCATGAGTTCTTACCTCAAAAAGTTTATTGCGAGAGAATTTCGGATTCTCTCTTTCAGCGAAAGTAATTTTATGGGACGTACCTACGCTTGTTCTATGGCGAAAGTTTATTTAGATTGTAATTGAATTTTATGTTGACAAGTAAAGTTGTGATTCAAAAATTTAATCGAATAATAAAACCTTCCGCCAAGTGCTTAATTCCAGGAGAAAGATAAACGGTGGATGGATTACGGAAGTTAGGTTTCATTTTAAATCAAAAATAAATTCGCAGTGTTAATTTTATCCCAACGCCCATCGCATTTGTATCTAAAAGATTTGTTACATACTTTTTTTGCCAGCGCAGTAATTCCTCTCACCATAGTATCCTAAGTATAGAAAAAAATATGTTTTTTCTTTTAACCCTTGTCTGCACCAAATGGTGCGTAGGGTATTGCATCGTTTAACATTTTTAAATTATCTAAAGTCTTATATAACGATACCATTTGGGGCTTCTGAAATATTGCTCAATTGATGACCTTTTAGGGGTCAGTTGAGAACAAGTGATTTGGAAAAAGAATCTTTTAAGATTTTTTTTCGCACTCAATGGTGCTTAGGGCACTGAATCGTATCGGTGTAGTGTTTTCTAGGTCGTTTAATATGTACATGAAGAAAAAGTGATCAGTTTAGAGTAATATAACGAACTCGGGACCCTCAGCTCGGTAGCCAAACGCGCTGACCACTACACTACGAAAATAGACGAATCCCATCAATCACATATTTGTATTACATTTACTAAACATTTCTATTAATAACGAATCTTATACTAGTTACGCTGAGCCTCTCCAAAAAAGAGACTTAGCTCTTGTGTTTGGAGAGGGACTTACACTCAATGTTTATTGATTATACTTAATTAACGACATAATAGTCTTTTTTCTCCGTATTTTTTTTAACTAACGTGTATTTATTAAAGAATTTTAATATCTTCTATTTTTTATATTGCAGGGAGGTAATTGATATTCACAAGCAAACAAATTAGTGTTCTGATTTTCGTGATCAAATAAAAAAATCGAATAATCAAATGATCGAATTATAAATTTATTCATCAAATAATGAAAAAAATAACCTAATCAAATTATCAAAATTGAAAGATCGAATCTAAAATTTGAATTCAGTAATGATTTCTTCACCAGAAGTAGTCATTTGATTTGATCGACCATGTCGATTACAGACGCGTTTTCATATGAAATATGACATAGTATTTTCATATACGCGGGGTTAACATCCACAGCGAAATATGGAATAATGTCAAGGACACGTAGCTATTTTTCAGGTTTTCAGGCGGCGCAGATTACTTTCCACACGTGTATTCCGTTTTCACGATAAAGTTTTTGATATTATCCTGAAATCGAACTGAATTTCAGTGCGTAATTCGAACACGAATTCAAAGAACCACTCCTGTAATAAGTATTAATTATTAATCAATGATATTTATTATATCTTGTTTGGTTAAATATTCAAAGGGATCATTTGAGCTTTGACAAAAACATTGTTACCATTTGTAAGTTAATTAAAGATTAATTTGTTCAAGTATAAGTACTTAAGATATTAATATTATAATGAAGATATTAATTTTGATTTTACGAAATTAATGAGACTAGAAAGGATAATATTTAAGTCGTACGAGTATCTTCTAATATTCCGTTCTTGACTTTGTTTTCATTATTAAATATTTTTCAAGGAAAATTTGATAACAGAGTTGTTTTCATATTTAATTTGGTACATACAACTTTTTGTTAAAATCTATCGTGACATGTCGCTCACTCCTTTCAAGAACGTCATAAATCAAAAATCGTCAATTTCCAGTTGTGCATGTTTTCGAAATGCCCAGAAAATGTACTATGTATATCCCAGCAAAAGCAGCATATTTTTTAAACTTAATATTTGCCCGCCATAGGGCAGAAGGTGTTATTTTTGCATTTTGAAGAAAACGTATTGTTTAATTATTTTTGTAAATATACTAAATATTTTTCAAATGGAGAAAAAACCTTCAGGTTTTACCTAAAAAGATCTGTTGCATAGTAAAAAGTTCGATACGTGGATTGATATTTATTTTTGATATATTGTATTATATTTTAAAACTTTAAAAACGTTCTCCTGAGAAATCAAGTTTTTTTATTTATGACGTTCTTGAAAAGAGTGAACGATGTGTTTTGATGTATTCCGTATCGTTTTGAAATACTGTATGTGAAACTTAAGTTTAAATTTTAGAATTGCGTGCTTGGGACGTTGAAGGATGAGAAGGGAGGGGGGGGGTAGGAGCTTTTTCATATTTTTATTTGTTTTTTATTTGTTATCAGTGGGAACATAGACAATAGGGGGGGAGGCTTTGGTAATTGTCCTGTTGTTAATTAAAGGTTTTTTATTATTTACATTTTTATGAATTTCTATTGTTAAAAAATGTTGCAGTTTATGACTTTTCTAAAATGTTGTAGGATTTTTACATGATTGTTGTTTTATGTGTGATCGTTATCTATTAGAGTTATTGTTGGGACCCTTAAAATCTCAACAATATAAGGAATGGATATTTCAATAGAAAAATTGTGAAAAAATACATTGGTCCATTATAATATGTTTTTTTTAAAATTTGATTTCATTCAACCTCAATAAAATTATAAACATACAACAATGGTAGCGTCATCTGTAGAATGTCACAGCGAAACACGCTATACTTAACATAGCTCATGGCGGACAGCCCACTTCTTGACAGCTGCCGCCGTCACTTAGAATTTTTGGTGTATTCAATGGAATTTTATTTAATGATTATTTTTTTTTAAATTCATTGTTTCACTAGCATTGTGAAATTAAATATATAAAAATATTGCGCTTTATTTTTTTTATTTTCATTTTAAACCAAACTGAGCCACAGCCTTACAGGGCCAGGTATACATAGCTAGTAGAAAATAAAATAAAAATAAGTTAGGTTCGATTCCTGGTTTGGTTTGGTTTACATTAACAGATTTATATTACGCAATATTACAATATAATTTTCTGTGAGTGTTTAAAAAAAATATTTTCTGCTAATAAATTAATTTCTGTTTCTCATGGAGATGTCATGTTTAACGGTAACAGATGTTGGTATATTTATACTAGCGACTAAAACGCATCTGATGCAGAATGTCTGCATAAAGAATGTAAAAAGATCATACTGGGATGCACTCCGGGAACGTTAGGGTTGCCACAAAAGAGTAAAAGTTCGGCGAAAAATACTTTTTTTTTAAGTAAAAGAATATGAGTGAAAATGGTATTGCATTAAATTTACACGGCAATGTTTGACAATTTTCAGACTACCTTTTTTAATAAATAAAAAGTTTATCGTCATTGAACTTTGATGTAAAGCCAAGCTTATCAAATTTGTTTTCTATCAATCATCTTTTGAAATATACGAAATGCAATAGAAAATAATTAGTTTGGTTTTCAATATATAAAAATTAATTTCTTCACCCTCCGAGAGTCATTTATAGATAATTAATGTGTGGAAATCAAATCTGAAATAAATACTAAATATTTTTGTTAATATTTCTAATAATTATCAGAATATTCTCAAATCTGGATTCAGTGGAATGTAAATAAAATATGTTGTTTATTCGTTCATAATTTATATCATAAAATATAAAAATATAATATAATTGTAATAATTCTGGTCCCTATCTTCACTCAAGTGGTGCATAAGATACTGCATTTAATCAACAAAGTATTAACTCCACCGCTATTTTAAAGGTAGGGTGGGGTAAATAAGGGATAACGGTGAAGAATATGTTTGTTAGGGTGCAGATGACGAAAGTAAAAGAGGAAAGACGGAAATTGGGCTGATGGAATTTACTTAAATATGGAAAAAATGGAAGAGAAATAATGGATAATATGGGATACTGTTTTTAATAGGTTTTTAAATTCTGAAACAAATAAAATTTGCATGACCCTGCATCAAACTTGTTAGAACAAAAAATATTTGGCCAACGCATTGCGAATAATGTACATACATCTATCTTAAAATAACACAATAGAGGATACGATACGCTGTACGGCAAATTCTCATTTGCTTAGAGACAGTCTAATCGGAGTGAAGTTACATTTATCAAAATTAATATTACTAATTATAAGACCATCAACGGGCCCTAGTCCAACCTTGCCGAAACTATCTGTGCGTATAATTATTATATTTTAATTTCATAATAAAATTATCGAAAAAAAAGATTTGTAATTGTAATCGAATAAACTCGAGACGTTAGAAATGTTTATTTAAAATAAAAAAAATAATAGAAAATCCAGGTTATACGGAATATAACAGAAAATACCAAAATTGTGTACGAGATTTATTTTTAAGAAAGTCGTATTTTTATGTGTAAGTCAAAAGCTGTGTTATTGCAATTGTGTAAACTAAAAAAAAACGGTATTTTGTAATAAATGTAGATTTAAGTTTTGTACTGACATTTTATGGAATAAAAGAACAAATGTATAGTTTTTTCCAAATAAATTTTATTTGACAAGTGACCGGATTTCATCGTAACCGCCATCACCAGTCGGATGATGTTGGTAACGACGATACCCAGTCGCTGGTCAAATAAAATTTATATGGAAAAAACTATATAGTTTTTATTTTTTTCAATTTTTCGTTAGATATATCGGTAGTGTAAAGGCAAAGGGGTATATCTGTCTCAGACCAAATTTTACAGGAGAGCAAAAACAAACTTGTGAAATTAATTAACTCGTTTCTTTTATGTATTTTTTATGTATATATCTTAATAAAACTAAATAAGTATTGCAACTACAGCTACTTATATCCTTTTGCCAGATCATGGAATACACTATTTTAGACATTTTGTGGACAAACTTAGAAAATGAAAAATTTGACAGAAATACCCCTTTGCCATTACACTACCGGTATGTGCTCTGCTAAATATTTAGGAAAAATACGAGATGAAATAACGTGTATCTCTCTTTTTATGATTTCAGTAAGCAGAAGTCAGTCAAAGTAAGGCAGCACCATGTGTGATGATGAGGCAGGAGCGCTGGTAGTGGACAATGGATCCGGAATGTGCAAGGCTGGCTTCGCTGGGGACGACGCGCCCAGAGCCGTGTTCCCCTCCATCGTGGGCCGCCCCCGTCACCAGGGCGTCATGGTGGGCATGGGGCAGAAGGACTCCTATGTGGGAGACGAGGCCCAGAGCAAGAGAGGTATCCTCACCCTCAAGTACCCCATCGAGCACGGCATCATCACCAACTGGGACGACATGGAGAAGATCTGGCATCACACCTTCTACAACGAGCTCAGGGTCGCGCCGGAAGAGCATCCCATCCTTCTGACCGAAGCGCCTCTGAACCCTAAAGCCAACAGGGAAAAGATGACTCAGATCATGTTTGAGACCTTCAACTGCCCCGCTATGTATGTAGCCATCCAAGCCGTGCTTTCTCTCTACGCTTCCGGTCGTACCACCGGAATTGTGCTCGACTCTGGAGATGGTGTTTCTCACACTGTTCCCATCTATGAAGGATATGCCCTTCCTCATGCCATCTTGCGTCTGGATTTAGCCGGTCGCGATTTGACCGACTACCTCATGAAGATCTTGACCGAGAGAGGGTACTCGTTCACCACCACCGCCGAGAGAGAAATCGTAAGAGACATCAAGGAAAAGCTCTGCTATGTGGCTTTGGACTTCGAGCAGGAAATGGCTACAGCCGCCGCGTCGACATCTCTCGAGAAGTCTTACGAATTGCCCGATGGACAAGTGATCACCATCGGCAATGAGAGGTTCCGTTGTCCCGAGGCTCTGTTCCAGCCTTCCTTCTTGGGAATGGAGTCCTGCGGCATCCACGAGACTGTCTACAACTCCATCATGAAGTGTGACGTGGACATCCGTAAGGACCTGTACGCTAACTCTGTACTGTCAGGAGGAACCACTATGTATCCTGGTAAGTTATTCATAATTTTATCAATCAACTAATTATGTCAACTATTAAAACTATTAAATATAATATTTTACACCAGCGCTTCTCAAAAAAAGGTCATAAGTCCTTTGAGAGGTTCCAGCAGCATATAAAATGTACAATAATGCTACATTAAATAACTTAGCTTGTAAGAGTACGCACTGAATTATTGTGTATTGTCTTGTAAACATTCCTAAAAGTATTTTTTGTCTTCGTTTATTTATTTACATAGTACGTTTATACATATAAACATTTTAAAAATTCATAAACATAATTTAAAAAAAATATATAGAGACCCACCGAGCCACCTTATGTGTCTTGTCAATGGAGGTCTTTTAACAAAAGTATTTATAGTTATTATATTTACCTATTTTAACACAATAAACACCCAAAAAAAGAGAGGAATAAATCAAATAATTTTACTATTTTACAATATTAACTCTCGATCATGTACCCATTCGTTTATTTAACCTTTTGTACATATGATGATTTATAATATACTGTTGTAATTTTCATTAAATGATAATAATTTATTAATAAACATAATATTAGAGTTTCGTAATAAATCAAGTGTTTTGACAAGATTCTGTCGCCAAAACATTTTGAGGACCGCTGTATTACATAATAAATTTGTTTAAGTATATATATTTTCATGAAAAAAGCTCAATAAATTTACGGTAACACAAAGCAAGAACCGAACATTTTTTTTTGCCGCATTGAAGTTATATGTTATTACATATTTATTTTCAATAAGTATTAATGGATTCTATTTTGTATAAAATGTATTGTAATGGGAGCATTTAACTGTAAATAAATATTTACAATAATTAGTATTCGCATACTCTGTTTTGTATCAAATGTACTAAGCTAACGAGTAAATATTTACATTACCAAATTTAAAGATACTTAGTTTTCTTAAATAAGATTCCACTTGAGATAGTGTTAATTTTCCATATTACCGTTTTATAATAAGTTCCACTTATATAGATTTTTGACTATTTTTTTATATTGATTATTTTAAATTTATTGTTACCATATTCTCTGACCTCAAAATATATAAAATAAAATAATATAAAAATAAAACCCTTATCCGCACCCCAATGGTGCATAGGGCACTGCGTCATATAAACGCAGTGTTATCTTGATCGTTTACATATGAAGGAAAGGTGATCAGCCCTCCGCATCAGATACCAGTCCAGGGTAAAATTGAATAAATATGACAGTGAAAAAATCACTTATATTTATTTTACCCCCCTTGGGAATCGAACCCGGGACCTCCAGAACGGTAGCCGAGCGTGCTGACCATTACACTACGAAGGGGAACAAAATATAAAATATATAAAATAACTCCTAAAAAAACCCAGATTTGTGAAAAAGGATTTTGACTGACCCAAAAATGTGAGGAACATTTTATTTTCTTGTGAGTTCGTAACAGTATGTTGATAGATGACTGTTGTGAACTCATACGTACTCTGACACGAGATTGTTCAATCCCTTGGCTCCTAGATTATCAATATATCAATATATTGACTCCTAGGTATCTAGATGTACATATCTAGGAGTTCCAAATATTTTAGTATTTAAATTTCGTTTTAAGAAAAAAAACTATCTCGTTTGAATTTGTTTAACTGACGAAAAGTAAAAATTTGTCTACCCGCGTAGTTAAGATCAAAAGTTACAAGATACGTCAGTCTAAACTTAATATTTTATTAGCGTTATAGATTTAATATACCATAGATAATAAAGTACTTCTATTTTTTCTTTATTTAAAATTATTTTTAATTTCACAATACATTATAAAAACAAGTACAAAAAAATATTAATACAAAAAAGATTTCACAAAGGTACGGCCTGTGTGTGCGTCTAAATTATTGTTTTAAGTTATAATAAATGGCAATGGCAAGAATACAATAGATATTATCAGAATTAAAATTAGATTAAAAGTGCTAATATAAACTAAAAATATTTGTAGTTTATATTAGCACTTTTAGTCTAATTTTGAACCGACAACAAAAAATCAACAAAAAAATTCTGTACATGAAGTTTAAATAAATAAATAAATAAAAAATCAAAATGTGTAAAATGGTGAAAATGAAAAAAAAGAAGCAGATATGAGTTTTTTTTAATAAATAATTTAAACAAAATTTTAAATCGAATCAACTTAGGTATTGTAATTGATGTCTTACATATGGTCTTTGTGGAATGAATTAAACAGTTTTAAATATTAAAAGAAGTGATTGTATTAGAAGCAGTAGTAATGGTCTACAATGTCTTCTTTTCTCTTTCAGGTATTGCTGACAGGATGCAGAAGGAAATCACAGCCCTGGCTCCATCCACCATCAAGATCAAGATCATCGCTCCTCCCGAGAGGAAGTACTCCGTCTGGATCGGCGGCTCCATCCTCGCCTCGCTCTCCACCTTCCAGCAGATGTGGATCTCCAAGCAGGAGTACGACGAGTCCGGCCCAGGAATCGTCCACCGCAAATGCTTCTAAACTTAACTCAAAACAGCCAAACATCAAATCGATCAGATTCGGATCTAAGATTAATTATTTCAAAACACCTTTGTACGCTCAACTTGAATTATCATTGACGTTTTTAGTTTGACGATCTGGCTTTACGTTCAGGTTTTCTAGTCATTTTTACTCTGTTTTTTAAATCAGAAGCGAGACAGAACAAATCAACTTCAACCTATTGTTGTATATCATGACAGGCCCCCCTGATGTTGACTATCACTTGAGAGTAATTGTCCTTGTCTAGGGCAGCCCTAAACAGCGCCTCGACGGTTCTGATACTTGTCTAAGCTCGTATATTCCGGAACCTGGAGATCTGCCCACACCTCGTCGACCCTATATTTTGCCTTTAAGAATTAGGTGCAATAGCTCGTACTTCTCTCCTCTTAGCACATGACTCAGATATGACATCTTCCGGACCTTGATATCAGTCAGTAACTGTCTCCGTGCTCTTGTTTGTTGGAGCACATTTGCGTTGCTGACCATGTCGGTCCATGGAATGCGTAGCATTCTAAGATGTAACCACATTTTTAATGCTTCTAATTGCTGATCTTGAGGATACACGATTTAACTCCGTATAGAAGTGCTGACCAAACATAACACTAACCATTCTTTGCTGAAGTTTCAGATTGAGGCAATACTTACAGAATTTATCTCTTATCTTATTATAAACTGTACGAGTGACCTCTTTTCTGCACTTAACTTCGATTTCTGGGTCAACGTTTTCAACAAGGACACTTTATAGCTTATTATTTATTCTCATCGACCATTTTCATTTGATGTGCTGGCTTTGTTTTGAGGTTGTCTGTTGTTTTATCTCTGCTTCTGCAATTTAGACTGGGAACGAATGAATCAAGTTCAACCTTAATCTATTATGAGTTCGTCAGATATGAAAAACAATTTCTACCTTCTTTATCGCGCAATTTGAATTCTCTCTGAACAAACAATCTCAGACGTCCAAACAACTTTCAAACTTCTGTTTTGCTTTGTTTTGGACGAAATAAAACAAAAGATGTAATTGAATACAAGATTTATGAGAATTGTTTGAAAGCGTTTTTTTTTCTCTCGTAAATAATCAAGCTCATTCCGGGAGATATGAAAATAAATTCGTAACAATTTCGTCAAAAACATACAAGAAATTTTCGACTGATTTTTTCTTTATTTAAGACATTTATAACAACATCAATCGTAATATTTTCAAATGCGCAGATAAACTCAATGTCATACAAAACTATTGTGATAGATTAACCAGTTTTTTTTTGGTTTTGTTCTCAACAATTTATTGAATTTCTTCCATGTTGTCTATAAAAAAAAAGAAATTCGCATAAAATGTTGTGAACAATTCCAAAAATATATCATTACGACCCTTCGAATATTTTGGTGCTCTTAATACAATTGCTTGGGACGTGCAGTGGATTTTTAATATAATTAAGCTTTAGAAATGAATCTGATCTATATTACAAAGTAAATAACGTTCTGAATAACGTTCTGTTATCTAAAGCAAATACCACCATGCATTTAGCCGAGATGTAATGATAAAGCTCAACTAGTTATAATTTTTATACCTTTCTGTTTTAAAGTCGCTTTTAATATTTTTTCGCTTTTGCATCTTAGAAATTTCACTACGTTGTTATCTCACCGACATTTTAATATTATGGACTTGATTGTCACTTTTTATACAATTGTACATACACCTTTTATATACCTGCCGACTTGTGTGTTGCTGTTGATGCGTTGGGGACGCTGCTGATAATGTTACCGTTGTTATGTGTTGTGTATTGTTATTGGAAAGTGGGAAATAAAGCACTTTAATCCATCACCTTTTTGTATCATTTTTCTTAAATAAATCGAGAGTTCGACAAATCATTGTTTTACTTCGATTTTGTCACATTTTTAGGCCTATTCCATAAAAATTGTAAGCAATTATTTTCAACATAATAAAAAAAGACAGTTTAAATACTATGCCACGTCACTTGTCTTCGATCTATCTATCGTTCCTTAAAAATATTTATTCAAGACAGATTTTTTTTAAATTGGTCTGGGTGTTTATGATGTATTTTTCACATTTACTTCCCAATTCTTACTATTCTACCTGCAGACAAGCCTCTAATAGAGGCTTTGCGGATAATTCATTAAAAAAAACTTATTCGACGAATCATTGTTTTACTACGATTTTGTCACATTTTAAGGTCGAATTCGACATGTCGTATAAAGTTTTACTTCAAATTTTTAAAACATTTAAAGGTCTAGTTTGACGACACATAGTTTTTCTTAAATTTTTCACATTTAAAGGTCTCTAGTTCGACAAACCATAAGTTTTCTTTGATTTTGTAACATTCAAAGCCCTATTTCGACAAGTCACAGTTTCACTTCGATTATGTCACATTTAAAGGTATAGTTTGACGAATCATACATAGTTTTACTTTAATATTGTCACATTTTAAAGTCTAGTTCGACAAATCATCATTTTACGTCGAATTTGTCACCTTTTAGGTCTATTCCGTAAAAGTTGTTGGCTATTATTTTGAGCATAACGAAAAGCAGTAAAAAAATCAATACTACGTCACTCGTCTTCTATCCATCAATCGTTCCTTCAATTTCTTATTTTTTAAGCATAGGTGTCACATGTGTTTGACATTTTCACCGAGTGAAATACCTATGTATATACATACATAACGATTCAGTTTTATGTTATTTTAGGCAGACAACATAAAGTTTTTTGTTATTATTTGAAAACTACCATATACAAGAACGCATATACTTATTCTTCTAAAACTTATCCGTATCCAATGGTACATGGGGCACTGAATCACATCGACGCAGAGTTATCTTGATCGTTAATTATACGAAGGCGAAGTGATAATTTTTGCCCTTTAAGTCCCAGCCCAGGGTGACATTTTAATAATTATGAAGGTAAAAATTACCTGCAATTTGTTTAGATCCCCCTAGGAAACGAACCCTGAATCTCAAGCATGGTTGGTAAACGTGCAAACCTAGTACATAGCCCAAAAATCTATATTGCAAATAATACTTAAAGAACCGAGACGGACTCCCATACAGGAAATATAAAAAAAATAACATACGTGTCGGGTTGTGGTCCCGTGGTTAGTCTCACGGACTCTTGAGTTTCTCGGTTCGAACCGACTTTACCACAATTTGATACCAATTACTTATAATGAGCTGCTTAGGCTCACGGAAATAGTATGAAATGTAAGTATTTTTAAAATAAAATAAAAAAACAGAAATATTTCAGTTGTTTTTTTAAAAAATGTTGCGCCATATTGTTGAAACCACAGCTCTTTCGCATCAATGCCATTCAACTGAGGTACGAAGAAGTCAGTAATCATGGTTCTGTAGCGCTGTCCGTTGACCTAATATTCTGGCCGGAATCGTCTTGCACCACATCCATAAAGCACACCAAACAGTGACTTTTAATGGTTTTAATGGCGTCAAAAATATATTTTAGCTAACACTCAAACAACTAAATGCTAAAACTATCCTTATAACATTTTTAGTGTGTCTAAATACTTGTTCACCATTGTGAACTATCTTCAATTATTGGAGTTGTTTTTCGTTTTATTTTTTGACATCTCAACATAAATGAAGAAGAATATGGAAGTCTGGGCATTTACGGGGCTTACGACCGTCATAGGCTTCATCTCACCAATAGATGTCTCTAGTGAAAATTCTAGTGATTTAAGTATAATGTTTCAAAATTGGTTCACATATCGCTCACTCCTTTCAACAACGTCATATATCAAAAATTATCAATTTTCAGTAGTGCATATCTTCGGAATGCCCAGAAAATGTACTATATTCCAGCAAAAGCGGCAAATGTTTAACTTAATATAAACTCGCTACAGGGCAGAAAGTGTTGTTTTTGCATTTTGAAGAAATGGTATATTCTCAATATTTTTCAAAAGGAGAAAAATCTTCAAGTTTTACCTAAAAAGATCTGTTGCATAGTTAAAAGTTCAATAAGTGGCTTGATATTTATTTTTAATACATTTTATTTTATTCTTAAACTTAAAAAACGATCTCCTGAAAAATCGAGTTTTTTTATTTATGACGTTGTTGAAAGTAGTGAGCGATATATAGAACTTCCAAGAATTTGAGTTGCGTGGTTGTCAATCACGGGTAAAATTGATAATTGTTACACGCGTGTAAATTTATCAATTAAATCAGCCCATGACGGTCGTAAGCCCCGAAGTGTCCAGACTTCCTTATTCTTCTTTATCTAAGTTGAAATGTCAAAAAATAATATGAAAACTACCCTTAATTTTGAGTAAAAAATAACTCCGATTTGTGAACAAGTATTTGGACACACACAATATAGTCGACATTTTTCAACGATAAAGCTAAATTGACTGCACCATAGAAAGCCGGAAGCAATATGCATACAAGCATTGGCAAATAAAGGCTCGAGCCAGCTATAATAATAGTACTAATTACTTCCGGTAACATGGAGGACACGACATGTCTTCAATGGGGGAAATGTATGCATTATATTGAATTTGATACCAGCTACTACTGAATGCTAATATCCCGATGCATTACACTTTGTGGGTGAATTATAACGAGTCAACAAAACGTGACATGAAATTTAAATATTTTGTATATTTAAAGCATTGTTTACTTTGTGGCATGGTAATACAATATTCTTATTATCATTTTTTGATATCTCATCAAAGATGAAGAAGAATATGGAAGTCTGGGCATTTACGGGGCTTACGACCGTCATACCAATTCTACCCATTATTGACAACCACACTACTCAAATTCTTGGAAGTTCTATATATATGAACCAATTTAGAAACCTTGTTCATGAATCACTAGAACTTCACTAGAGACATCTATTGGTGAGATGTAAAGATGTATTCTTATTATCATTTATATTTAACTTTGTGGTGAAGTAATATAAGGTGTTTTTTTAGAGGTATACAAATTCAAATTTCCCGAAATAAATTGATGAGGCACCCGCCTTGTGGTATGTTGCGCCATCTTGTTGAAACCACAGCTCTGTCACACTAATGCCATTCAACTGAGGTACGAAGAAGTCAGTAAGCATGGTTCTGTAGCGCTCTCCATTGACCGTTATATTCTGTCCGTCATCGTCTTAAAAAAAAATGGACCAATGATTCCACCTGCCCATAAAGCACACCAATCAGTGACTTTTAGTGGACGTAAGAGTCCAAAACGATATGTGCTAGATGTTCAAATGTTGAAATAAGAAAAAAATGGTAGGCATTATCGATAAAATTGAGAATAGTGTGTTCAAATTGTTTGGACATGTAGAACGAATGAGTGAGGAAAGAATGGTAAAACAAATTTATCAGGCAATTGAAGTTGGGTATAGGAGTAAACAAAGACCAAAGGAAACTTGGCATGATCAAGTATTCCAAATACACAGTATGTATGAATATGGGAGAGGCGAATAAGGCTTTAAATAACAGCAACTACATTTGTTGCAAAACAAAACATTAAAAGAATATACATTGAACAAGCCAGTTATAGTTAACCACAGAAACATAAAGATTAGTACAAAATATTTAGTGTAGATCTAGCAAATGAACACGTATTTATGAGAGAAAATGTGCATGTGTAAAGTGTGTAAGAGGGTGTGAGTGTGTGTGATGATGATTCTAGTGGGGCAGTGCAGACATACAATGCAGAAAAGCATAATTTTTAAAGATCCTGAGAGGACAATATGCTCATCATTCGACTTTTCAACACAGATTTTCCGCAGTTGAAACTGTCAACTTGGCTAAAACATGAGTTGTACTCACTAGCCATACGAAACATAGGTGAACTCCGTGCATAATTAGTTCGAAGAACAGGTACTCTGAATAAAGATTGTGACGTGTGACGGGTACGGTAGCCAGGTACATTATACATTTCGGAGATTGCAAAGGCAGATTTTATATTTTATTGTTCAATTTGTGCTACGGTAAAACTCAGTGAGGGCATATTATTGTAACTTGTAATTTTGTGTTTGATGAAATGAATGATTATACTATAAATCAATCTAAATATGTAAACAAGTATACTTGTAAATACAATTTTTTGAGAAAGAATAACAAAATGGTTGACATTTTACAAGGTTCAAATGAAAACCTTTTTTATTATTATTGATAATTATTATTATTTTACAACATTTTGAGTGTGTCCAAATACTTGCGCCCAAAATCTGGATTATCTCCAATTAATAATAATAATAAAACCCTTATCCACACCCCAATGGTGCATAGGGCACTGCGTCATATAAACGCAGTGTTATTTTGATCGTTTACACATGAAGGAAAGGTGATCAGCCCTCCGCTTCAAGTACCAGTCCAGGGTGATATTGAATAAATATTACAGTGAAAAGATCACTCATATTTATTCTTACCCCCCCTGGGAATCGAACCCGGGTCCTCCGGAACGGTAGCCGAGTGTGCTGACCATTACACTACGGAGGCGGACATAATTACAGGAGTTATTTTTCTCATGATCTCCAATTACAGGAGTTATTTTTATAAGACTTAATATAAAAGTTTCTGTTTAGTAAAAATCTACTTAGCATCTCACCAATAGATGTCTCTAGTGAAGTTCTAGTGATTCGAGAACAAGGTTTCTAAATTGGTTCAAATATATAGAACTTCCAAGAATTTGAGTAGTGTGGTTGTCAATAATGGGTAGAATTGGTGAATGTTACACGTGTGTAAAGTGATCACTTAAACCAGCCTATGACGGTCGTCAGCCCTGTAAATGCCCAGACTTCCATATTCTTCTTCATCTTTGATGAGATGTCAAAAAATAATATTATTTTTTTATATTAGATACGGTATATATGTATTATATGTATTATCTTAAAGGCTTCAGCCGTTCAATAAATAAATAATACCCTTTTATATCGAGCGTTTTATGTTGAAGGTTGACAATCATCATGGGAATTTCATAATACCTGCTTTTATTTACTCGTACTTACTGCTTCAAAGAAACCACTCTCTCAAATTTTAAGCCAGGATTCAAATCTTCCTATGCTGAGTTTACCGTCGATTTTGCCTTATTGTATACGGATTACTTTGTATTTCTTTTCACAAATAGAATGGTTAGCGTACTTAGCTACCGGGCTGGAGGTCCCGGGTTCGATTTCCAGGGGGGACAGTTGAATTAAAAAAAAAAGTTATTTTACACTGTTATGTTTATTTAATATACCCTGGACTGGTACCTGAAGCGGAGGGCTGTTCATCTTTGATTAATGTGTTAACGATCAAGTTAACGCTGCGTTTATATGATGCAGTGCCCTATGCACCATTGGGTGCGGATAAGGGTGAGAATAATAGAATGGTCAAAGACTCTAGTTTTTATGTCTTCACAGTATTTGACCCTTTGGCTACCATGACTTTTGGGGTTACTTTATTGAAAGTCAACAGATGGCGCTGCCATTGGGTAAAAAATGATTTTAGAAAAACCATGTTTTTTAACTGTCACTGATAAAAACATTTGTAACAGGTATAGAAAAATACGCCCGTGTTATATAATATAACACATTAAATGTTGTGTCGAAATTTCCAAGCAATCAAAGTAGAATTAAGATTTTGATCAGACGGAGATTTACATAGACGGATTTTTATTTATTGAACAAAGATTCATAAAATATTTATGAAGACAACAAAAAAATATTTTCTGACATGTATTTATTTAAATAAAAAGGGGTTTGCCCCCATTTCGCGAAAATTCCATGAAATCCAGTATTTTGGTATTTTATGAAGACTGTGTAGAAAATATTTCAGCTGTTTTTTCAGGTACTAAACGAAAACACGATTCAACATTTAAGAAGAAAGAATATAGATCCAAATGGATTAACGTCCAAATTTTAACACGGACAAAATGATTTTATTGGTGATTTTAATACGGACAAAAAAAAAATTAAAATAACAATACGTTTATTCCGTATATATATATATATATATATATATATATATATATATATATATATATATATATATATATATATATATATATATATATATATATATATATATATATATATATATATATATATATATATATATATATATACGGACACATGGAACAGATCAATATCCAATGTGATATTGTTCAACATAGCGGTAGCTCTTCCTACAGGCATAACCATCGGCAGGTTGGTCCTGTGTATAGGAATGTGAAACAATCTATGCCGACGCTGTCTTGGGTAACTATCGGGAACATACAGACCAATGCTCCGGATAATTTCAGGATTATCGATCATACCGCGCAACAATCGATAAAATGCGTAATCAAATACACATTCCTTCTACTCTCTAAACTATTGTAGCCAAGCATACCATGGAGAAACTGGGTCGGGTAGAGCCAAGGATAATAGTTGTACTCTCTCATGTAGAGATACCTCAAAAACTTCTTTTGGACTTTCTCTACCAAAAGAGAGTACTTAAGCTCGTGTGGCCCCCAAATCATCGAGCCACTCTCGAGTCTACTTCGCACCAAGGAGTAATAAAGAGTTCTCAGCACGCGGGTATTTTCGAAAACCCTGGCAGTACGCAGAACAAATCCTAGCAATTTCAATGCATTACCACTGACTGCCTCTATGTGATCGTGAAATGTCAGAGTGCTCACAAATCTAACGCCCAGATCCCTAAAATATAAATATATATGTATATATATATATATATATATATATATATATATATATATATATATATATATATGTATATATATATATATATATATATATATATATATATATATATATATATATATATATATATATATATATATATATAAATATAAATATATATATATATATATATATATATATATATATATATATATATATATATATATATATATATATATATATATATATATATGTGTGTGTATTTACATTTATTTTTTTATTTATTGAATGTTATGTTTATATTCTTCCTTTTACAAAAGGACGCTATTACCGTTTATTATTGTGATAAGTTATTGGGTTCGGAGATTGGTGTCTTCATTTCTAGGGAAAGAATGTAAACATGATTGATTCGTATTTATTTTTGCACTACACTTGAGTATCGACTGACTGAATCACCCGAATTCACACTGTTTGTTTACTTAACAGTTAAAACGAATGCAGTTTCTTGGGAAAATATTTAAACGGGTCGTTTCGGCAGTCTTAAATGCTCAATCCTGAAATGCCTGAAATTCTGAATTTAGCAATGAAAGAATAATAATATAATCGTATATTTATTGATTTGGCGATTAATTTGTAGAACTCCATTTTCATTAATGTATTAATTTTTAAATCAAACACGGTTATTTGAGTTTACCAAGTTGTATTTTATTGAAAAAAAAACATAAAAAATAGTATTGTGACAATTGTTTTGCCTAGTTATGGCATTTTCAAACGAATGTGAAGATTAAATGAACTGACGGTCCTTATGTAGCTATACAATTCAAGGTACTTGAGTAATTGTTTTAACATGTACAGCTAAACAATTTAGTTGACTCAAAAAAACTGTGTTTGATTTAAAAATGAATACATAAATTTTATCGTACTTTAATAAAAAATCTGAGAGTTGTTTTTATAGAGTTCTGGGTTAAATTTTCCAGTTACAGTATAATAGGTGTCTCAATTCCAGAAACACGAGAAACCGTCAAATATTTTGCTGTAATAACAGCCTGATAGTGTCTGAATTCAACCTCGGCAATGATTTCGCGGACCATACCGATATCTGGAACATGTCACTTGCTAACTATAAGGCAAAAATAATTGCAATTCTTCAGGCTGATGTATAATTCCTTGTCTAATATGTTCATCCTTGTTCAAACTTTTCCTTCCAGTGCTAAAATAAAAACGCGCGTCCCGATGTTGGGAAGTAAACACAACACAATAAAAAATGGCGATTTTAAATCGGAATAATACGGAAATTCATAGCTTAATTAATTATAAATGAAGTCAAAAATTATCATAATCAAAATTTATTTCCTGAAAACATAAAAAAAACATCCGAAAACGCCCACGGAACAAGCATAGGTCCACTCTTGTCGGAAGCCCAAAAGCTACTGCCGAGTGCCGCTAGCCAGAGAACACTGAGCTTTGAGCTCCTCACGATTGCACAGTGCAAGTATGCAGGAGTGAGATGGAGAAGAATGAGAAGAAAAGAAAACAGAGGGGTATGTCGTTCTATTCTTTCATCCTACCCCTGTGGAGAAACAGCGAGATGGTTAGTTGGTTAGTAAGCTTTTAACCATATTCTTTATTTTATTAGATCTTTTAAATATCCAATTAGTAAAATATTCGACATTTGGGAATAATAATTTTGTTTAGGGAAACAAGGGAATTTTGTATTTCCGTTACAATATTTCTTATGTTATTGTTTCTCGGGACATATAATGTAATTACTAAGTCTCCCTAGAGGGACCGGAAGCGAAGAAAAAACCCTTCCGTTTACAGAAAATTACCAAAACCTTGAATTAAAATCAAGGACAAAGGGGTAGTTTTTTCACGAACTAGAAATTATTATATCCATTGAAATTATTTTATTTACTTATTGCTATAATGGTTTATAATTTTTTGCTCGTATAGTATGGAGGTTAGCCCGTTTATATATCGAGTGTAATTTCTCTAGTTTATTTTTTACTAAAGAAAATTCTAGAGATATAATATAAATATATTTCGTGTTCAATAAATATATTAACTTTAATTTTTTTAACAAAAATGTTGGTATATAACCACACACTGTGAATCGTTAAATACTAATATTTCTAACATTTATGTTAGTAGTCCGCCTCCGTAGTGTAATGGTCAGCACGCTCGGCTACCGTTCTGGAGGTCCCGGGTTCGATTCCCAAGGGGGGTAAAATAAATATAAGTGATTTTTTCACTGTAATATTTATTCAATATTACCATGGACTGGTACCTGAAGCGGAGGGCTGATCACCTTTCCTTCATGTGTAAACGATCAAGATAACACTGCGTTAATATGACACAGTGCCCTATGCACCATTGGGGTGCGGATAAGGGTTTTATTATTATTATTATTTATGTAAAAAATATATAAAAGTAAAAATGACTACACACAAAGTAAATGCTTTAAATAATTATAAAATTGAGAATATAATAAATATATTAAACTAACTAACTAACTAACTAACCATCACGCCACTTCACTGCAGGGGTAGGCAGAGAGAATAGAACGCCACACCACTCTATCTTTGCAAACATTCTTCGCCTCTTCCACGTTCATGCATCTCCTCATACATACCCGCCGATTATTCCAACTCCTGACCTGACCACTTTCAAGTATTTGGCATACCTGATCATGCCATGTTTTTCTCGGTCTTCCTCTGCTCCTTTTTTCAAGTGCATTCGCCTCATAAACCGTTTTTACCGTTTTTTCCTCACTCATTTGTTCTACACGTCCAAACCATCTCAACACACCTTTCTTAATTTTATCGATAATGCTTATCTCAGCTTTGCATTCCTTCCTTATTATATTAATAAATATATTACTTGCCCTGTATTAAATTTCGAAGTCAGTGAGGCTTGTCAATTAATTTGAATAATAACACGATGATTTGAATAATAAATAATAAAATAATAAAACACTTGCATAATACCAATTTTGAGATTATTAATGTCAACGCAACTAGTTTCAAGAACTATTAAAGTTACCGGTAACTCAATAGTGGTCTTAAATAAGTGATGTATTTTTAAACTTTATAAAATAAAACAACTTTATTTTAACTACTTTTTATTTGTACATTTTTTCATCCGGTTTCGACAAGAAACCTGTCGTCATCAGGGTTTATGTACTAATTCTAAAACATTGAAATACTCATAGTTAGGTTATGGTTAATTACCGTTCCCTTAAGATACCAAAAAATTCCACGCACTCCGTACACCTTATGTTCCGTGGAATTTTTCGTAAGGGAAGGATAATTAACTATAACATAACTATGAGTATTTAAATGTTTTAGAATTAGTACATAAAGCCCGATGATGACAAGGTTCTTGTCAAAACCGGTTGGAAAAAGTGTACCAATAAAATGTGGTTAAAACAAAGTTGTTTTATTTTATTAAGTTTATAAAATGTGCCACAAAGTATCTGCTAAAAACATTCAATTGATGTATTTTTACATTTCAATCAATATATTTGAATTAATATCTCAACGTATACTGTACAAAGAACATCATACAGATGATGAAATGGAAGTTTATTAATTTACCGGGTAAAAAACATGTCATTGACCGGTTTACGTGAACATTTCATGAACTGTGTAACATCCTCCGCGATTCACAACCGAAATTACATAAATTTCGAATAATAAATACTAAAATTTCGAAAAGTTGTATATACGACTATGTTGCAAATGAAAGGTACTCACATTTGCAATGTTTGAAAATGATGCGGAATGCATCGAAAGACGTGTCATAATTGACTTTAATAAATGTTACCATTTACCAACTAAAACTTGAATAATTCAGTTTCTGATATGGAAATTAATAATAATATCGATTAAAAATTTCCAAAAAAAATAAGATATTAAAATTATTTAAACAAATGTCTTCAACAAGTAAATTAGGAAAATAATTACACACAAAAAATTATAAAATGAAAAAGACATATCATCAGACAGTGAATATCATAAATAAAGTACAACAATAAACATTGAGTGAACATAAGTCCCTCTCCAAGCACAAGAGCCGAGTATATTTTTTTAGAGAGGCACAGCGTCACTAGTATAAGATAATACTCTCCTTATCATTCATCGTTCAATTTATGTAATACCACTTAAAAACAACACAAAAAGTGGTATTACACAAAGTGAACCATGAATTATAATGAGAGTATAATTTTAATATATTACAAAGTTAACAAAGCTTTTAATATCCAAAATATATTAATCTTCAGTAAATGAAATTGTTTTAAAATTAAAATGTAACTTTGTTTTAAAATCACTATAAATTATTTAAAATATAACTTAATTATAATGAAGCTAACCGCTTCTTTATCAAGTATCAATTAGTCTTGATAAAGAAGCGGTTAGCTTCGAAACCGGTAAACAATATAATTAACTTTGAATAAAATATTTATAGTGATTTTAAAACAAAGTAACATCTTAATTTTAAAATGGAAAATCACAAAGTTAGTGATTCAAATATAAATTACAGAAATTGTTATGTTTTTTAAAACCATAATACATTAAAAAAATCAAACCAAATTCAAGAGAAAGCAGCCATATTGCGGATATCAATTTTTGCTTGAACAGTATTCAACGATACACGTGTAATATATGTATATGTACGTATGCATAGGGATGATGCTATTGATTTTCAATTATTGCTTTTCTTGTTCCTACCCTTCTGGCATATTCCGAGTATGGTACCAATTTTTCAACACAAGGGTGCCTATTTGATATCTGCCGCTATCAACCCCTATACAGACTGAACATCTGAAAATCTTTACACACCCTCTGATGGCTCGCTTTTAAGTCCAACCCATATCATGACCGCGGACAAAAGTACTGCGAAAGATTTTTAACAATAAAATCAGGAGAATAAAGGGTTTGCGAGCATCCTTTTGAATATTTATATATATATATATATATATATATATATATATATATATATATATTTATATATATATATACATATATATATATATATATATATATATATATATATATATATATATATATATATATATATATATATATTATATATATATATATATATATATATATATATATTCTTGCATTTTTTTAATCCAAACCTTCTCATTGCAATTTCGACATATCGCTTTCTCCTTTCAAGAACGTCATAAATAAAAAAAACGTCCATTTTTCAGTTGTGCATGTTTTCTGAATGCCCAGAAAGTGTACTATATCCCAGCAAAAGAGGCATATTTTAATCTTAATATATACCCGCTGCAGGGCAGAAAGCGTTGGTTTAGCATTTTGAATAAAAGGTATTGTTTAATTATTTTTTTTAATGTATTAAATTTTTTTCAAATATAGAAAAAACCTTCAGGTTATTCCTAAAAAGATATGATGCACAGTCAAAAGTTCAGGAAGTGGCTTGATATTTATTTTTAATACATTGTATAATAATTTTAAACATTAAAAACGTTCTCCTGAAAAATCAAGTTTTTTTGATTTATGACGTGCTTGAAAGGAGTAAGCGATATGTTTTTATTTATTTCATCATCATATAACTAAAAATTAAAATAATAGGCCCTCCTAGTGGACATATTCATTACAATATTCATTTTGTCTTCCCCATCTGACTATATCCTCCATATAACGCATTTTCCGAATTTCTGTGTTTCTTTTTCAGTCTCTTAACGTGTTTCCGGTTATGCACCTATCCCATATATAGCAATGTCTTTTTTTACCTTGGAAATGAAAATAAATAAATTAAAAAAATGAAATGGGAAATCAAAAAGTTGGACCTGTAAGTTTTGGAACAAATTAATTGACTTCTTTCAAGGAAACAAAGCAAAGGGAAGTGTGTCAAACTTTTAAAAAGTTCTATAAATTTATTAGCATTGACAGTGTACCCTACTTTCCATAACATTACCCTACCGAGAGAAATAATAACACACTCGTTCATGAAACAAAAGAAAACAAATATATTTAAGTAAGATAAGGACAACTGTATTATAAAACATTTCAGAGTTCTCCAAGGCAAATAAAAGACGTTCAGTTTTTCATAAAAGCTTTAGTTTTTCTTAAAAGCTGAGTTAGTAAATCGAAACCTCCTTAAAATACTTTTCTTTGTGTGCTTTACGTACTGTGGGTATCATTTTCAAAGATAAATCTTGTTTATCGACATAAAGACATCGATTCCATATGGAAGTCAAAATTTTAACTTTCATCCACAAAAAATTTAATGTGACTAAATCATTGTTTAAAATTTTTTGTATTTTTCCACTAAAAAAATACAGATATAAATGTTTATATTAACATCTCGATAAAGACGAAGAAGAGTATTTAAGTCTGGGTAAACCTAAATGGACAAAACCAGATTTGAACTGGATAAATTAATATTGAAAAAAATGGAAGGCATGTTTTCAGGCGTTTGTAAGTGCAAGTAAAATAATTTACGACGAATTTTGAAAACTTTTTTCTAATATATTTAATATACTTGTAGATACATTCATACTTTTAACATATCTTTACTGTTTTTGCTGTTCCTTTCTAAAAAGAGTTCTAACTCTAAATGGAAAAGGTTAGAACGCAACAAACTATTCGAACCCGGGCAGCATTAAATAAAAACTACATTGGGCCAGCCATTAAAACAAGTTTTGCCCAAAAAAATTTTTCATTCCTCGCTCCAAAAATATTTAATTTGCTGCCCGAAACCATTAAGATTTCCAGGAGTGATCAGGTCTTTAAGAACAGTGTCCGTCGATGGTTACTTAACATTGGAAGGGACAAGGTGGAAAGTGAATTAATTAAAGTCCAGGTGTAATTATCACACTAAACAACCTTAAAACATAAATTATTTTTGTATCTCCTGTATGTTATGTTTATAAACTAATCATTAAAAAAATATATGTATATTAAAAATTTTAAAAAAATATATATAAACTTGTATTACCATGTTAGTATTCGGCTCAACACAGGCCATGCCTAAAGAGCCGTAATACGTATGATAAATGTGTATATGAAATGAATATGTATATTGAATGTATGAAAATAAATAAATAAATAAATAATAAATAACTCTTGTGCTTGGAGACGGACAGAATCTTGCATACATTTCACATACGTGTTACACTCACAAATTCTAGATAAATTTATCTCGTGATTTCAGAACAGTAATCTAGAATGTTAAATTCTGTTAGAATGAGGAAAGATTTTACTAAGCAGAGACTATTTTTATTTGTATGCGAGCTCCGAATCTTGGATTTTATTCACATACTTGATAACCGCCTAAAAACATGATTAATTATTTTTATGTAGCTTATAATTTGACCGTTATTTTTTTTACAACATTAAAAGTGGACATAATCCTGATTTGTGAACAAGTGTTTGGGCGCATTCAAAATATTGAGAGTGTCTCCAAACACTTCGCTCACTCCTTTCAAGAACGTCATAAATCGAAAATCGTCAATTTTCAGTTGTGCGTGTTTTCGGAATGCCCAGAAAATGTACTATATCCCAGCAAAAGAGGCATATTTTTAACTTAATATTTACCCGCTACAGGGCAGAAAGTGTTGTTTTTGCATTTTGAATAAAATGTATTGTTTAGTTATTTTTTTTTAAATATCCCAAATATTTTTCAAATGGAGAAAAAACCTTAAAAACAGATTTTATCTAAAAAGATCTGTTGCACAGTAAAAAGTTCAAAAAGTGGCTTGATATTTATTTTTAATACATTGTATTATATTTTTAAACTTTAAAAACGTTTTCCTTGAAAAATCAAGTATTTTGATTTATGACGTTTTTGAAAGGAGTGCGCGACTTGTTTGGCTAAGTTACTTTGTAATTTGTTAAGTTAAGGTTATCTTTACTACGCAGTTAACGAGTAAACTTTTAACTGTAATTCCACCCAGATGTAATTGCAAGGATTATAACAATTGGGTGATAATGGTACCTACCATTCGTGCTATGAACATGTAACTAACATTTTATGTTGTATTCAGGTTTTTATCTTGTAGTTTCTGATACTGCTTCGAAGGGAGTCTATAAGATTTAAATGTCCTCGTGAATGTTGTTTAATGCTGCGAAAAATTGATCGTCACAGAAACCATTCGAGTGATTGACATTTTGCGATTTTTCGCTGATGGAAAATATGTGCATTTTTATTGAAACGATCTTATGGTATCCTATATATTTTGTCTATGGCATCAAATTAGCTGTCAAATCATGTTCGTTTTATAATGGTTTGTTGAGATTTTGAATTTCACCTAAAATATTAGATTTCTCTACCGTTTTTATTCTCAAGGATGTGAATTTTTTTCTTGATTATTGACATAAGTTATTTGTATGTAATATTTTATGTGAAAAATAATGACATGATTTTTTGAAAAAAACAGCGTTTTAGGAAGCACCATCGGATGTAACAGCAACACATGTAATACTTAACATTCCTAATGGAAGACAGCGTGCTTCTGGAGAATACCAAATGACCGGTGCTCTAGTTTTTCAAAAATTTCGATTACATTTTTTTCTGATTTTTCAGAAATTTTACATACTTATAAGAAAAAAAAGCTTTCTATTTTGTTTTTTAACCAGACTTATGGTTGGGTACAGCTTGTTATTCATCGTCCACTTAAAAACCCTATATCACGACTACTTGTTTCGGCCCATACGTTAGTCTATAGTTGACATGATTATGAAATGGTTATTCTGAAACCGGTATTAATTTAGTACAGTACAATTAATAAGTGGTATTACACGACGTGAACGATAAATGATAAGAAGAGTGTCATACTACCATACCACAAAGTTAACAATGCTTTAAATATTTTCTGCTAAATCTTTTGTTTTGTACCATACCCTTTTTTTTTAATCTCTGTATGTTTTTTTAAAAGTCTTATAACATAAATGTGAAATTGTTTAATTGACCTTTTTTTAACGTAACTATTTTTTTTAATGTAATATAAAAATTATTATTGTTAATAAAACTGTACCCTGTAACCTGTAAACCTGTAGTATTAACTATTCGTTCACTCCTTTCAAGAACGTCATAAATCAAAAAACTTGATTTCTCAGGAGAACATTTTTTAAAATATAATACAATTTATAAAAATAAATATCAAGCCACTTATTGAACTTTTTACTGTGCAACAGATCTTCTTAGATAAAACCTGAAGGTTTTTTCGCCATTTGAAAAATATTAAGTATATTTAAAAAAATAATTAAACAATACCTTTTCTTTAAAATGCAAAAACAACAATTTCTGCCCTGTAGCGGGTAATTATTAAGTTAAAAATATGCCGCTTTTGCTGGGATATAGTACGTTTTCTTGGCATTCCGAAAACATGCACAACTGAAAATTGACGATTTTTGATTTATGACGTTCTTGAAAGGAGTGAGCGTATTGTTTATTTTATAATTTTTTTTATATGTAAAGCTGTACAATTCCCGAATAAATAAAATAAAAATAAAAATAATATATTCAAAATGTAAAAAAACAAAAACATTTAAATTTCATTTAGCAGCAACCGATACAACATAACCGAATTGTTTGTAATGTTGCCAGTGTTATTTTTACCATGAGGTTTAGCGGGTGAAGATAAAATCAGGAGCATAAAATTTTATCTACATACGGTACACATAAAAGTAATATACGGAATTAAAACCAGTAGCTGAATAAACCGGGTTAGTGGAGTTAACTATACAATAAAACCATTAAAGCCATAAGGATTACAGTGTTCTCCCGTTAATCCTGGCTTAGCTCAGGCGAACGTAGCTACGTTATATCTAATATGTATTCTTTGCGTACTTCTGCAGCATCCGGTGTAGACGCGAACGTTAAAAGGCAACACAGCATGCCATATTAAGTTTGAGAAAATAAACGAATGTATTAAATAAACAAACAATATATATATATATATATATATATATATATATATATATATATATATATATATATATATATATATATATATATATATATATATATATATATATATATATATATATATATATATATAATATTTATATTAATTTTTTTATTATTTATTTTGTTAAGAGAAATATTTCTGTTTTTATTATTATGAGCCTAAGCGGCTCATTATTAGAAAAAGGTATCAAATTGTGTTAGAGTGGGATCGAACCGAGAAACTCTGACTTAAGAGTCCGCGACATAAACGACGGGACCACAACCCGACAGTTTTTTTAAATATTTTTTTGGCATCTTAACATTGACGAAGGAGAATATGAAAGTCTGGGCATTTACGAGATTTACGACCGTCATAGGCTAGTTTAAGTGATCACTTTACACACGCGTAACATTCACTACTCAACAATTCTACTCAAATTCTTGGCACTTCGATATACGAGTATATATTGTTCAAATTTAAAACAAATTGCTTGAATTCACTTGGGACATCTATGGTGAAATTAAATAATCTTCTTTACACCCTCATCCGCACCCAATGGTGCATAGGGCACTGCATCATATAAACGCAGTGTTTTCTTGATCGTTAACACATGAAGGAAAGGTGACCAATCCGTAAAACCTCTACTTTAAGAGGCTTGTCTGCAAGTAGGATGGTAAGGATAGGGAAGGTTAATGTGAAAAATACATCACAAACACCCAGGCCAATTAAAAATAAAACTTTTTCAAATTTATATTGCACTCGGTGGGAATCGAACCCGTGACGCCAGTTTCGCAGCCGAGCGTCAACATCCGTTTCTATCCCCCAATGCTAATATTATTAGTTTGGCTAAAACATTATTACCAAGCATGCAAATACAATTTGAGATTAAAGTTTACCATTATGCTATAGTGGTCATGATCGCTTGCAACGCAAATTATAGCACTCTCGGCGCATTGTTACGGGTATTACAGACACATTCACATGACTTTAGACTTAATGGGAAAATTTATGACTGGCTGGCAATTTTGAGATGATAAGTTTGTATACTTAGGTTGAGCTGATTGAGAGTCTGGAATTTTGGTCTATAATATCCAAGCAGTGGGTATATATATTATTTTCATTTATGCGAAAGTTGTAACCATGGTAGGTCAAATATATCGCCATCGTCATCATCAAACGCTCATTTGCACCCGATGGTGCATAGGGCACTGCATCATATAAATGTAGTGTTATCGTCAGGCACTAGTCCAGGGTAATATGAAATAAATATTAGAATGAAAAAATAAATTTTAAATATATTTATTTGACCACCCCTGGGAATCGAACCTGGGAATTCTAGTATGGTAGACGAGCGTTGTATTTTGCTATCGTATAAATAAATATGTTTAAAAAAATTATTGTAACTGCAGACAATTGGTAGAATTCCATTTTGAATTTTTGGGTAATATATTCAAAATTAAACACGCTTTCATAGAAATCGACATTACCCACCATTGGACTCGTATGTACCCCTAGACCTAATAATATCAATTATTATTAGTAAATGTATAAGGAAATATTATAAATATTTTTAGTCAGTGTTTAATAATGTCTTAAAAAGACAATATACAAAATACGCGTCACATATAATCATATATATGTAAATAAAAGTAGAATTCAATCCGATAACCGTGTTTAATTTTGGATATATTACCCAAAAAGTCTTAAAAACGTTTTATAATTTTGTATTGTTGGGTAATATATCCAAAATGAAACAAGGTTTGTTGGATTGAATTCTACATTTATTTATGTATTTGTTGATGTGTTTGATAATATCCCAAGAAGAAACGCGTCACGTATTAACATATACATAAATAAATGTAGAATTCAATCCAACAAACCTTGTTTCATTTTGGATATGTTACCCAACAATTCAATATGGAATTCTACCAACTGTCTGCAGTTACAATAAAAGTAGAATTCAATCCAATAACCGTGTTTAATTTTGGATATTTTACCCAACACGTCTTAAAAACATGTTTTAATTTTGTGTTTAGCTTAAGCATAGGTACACACGTGTTATTTATTTATTTATTTATTGAACGGCTGAAGCCTTTACGATAATACATATATACAGTATCTAATATAAAAATATAAAAATACGCTAATGAATACACTAATAGAGAAACAAAAAGTTTTATAACAAATAGTCTTATAACATAAAATCATAATTAAATAACAAATAGTAAGCACTGGTAAATACACGTCTCCTTCAAACACTATCAGCGAGCAGCAAGAGAGAGTGAAACACAACGTTTAAATTTATCCATTGTAACATGAAGAAGAAATGCTGAGAAAGTACAGATTTCAAAGAGGATAACAATATTATAATAATAAAAACCCTTATCCGCACCAAATGGTGCATAGGGCACTGCTCCATATAAACGCAGTGTTATCTTGATTGTTAACACATGAAGGAAAGGTGATCAGCCCTCCGCTTCAAGTACCAGTCCAGGGTAATATTAAATAAATATTACAGTGAAAAAATCACTTATATTTATTTTACCCCCCCCTGGGAATCGAACCCGGGACCTCCAGAACGGTAGCCGAGCGTGCTGACCATTACACTACGGAGGCGGACGAAACGGATAACAATATATTAAATAAATCTATACTTTCAAAAGCATTGGCTAACATGTGAAGCCGCGGAATCGGAGAGAACAAGGCATAGTTTGCATTATGTACAAATACTGCGAATACAGATTTTTGCCTAGTACCTCTTAGACGCACGCTAAGCTTTATTTGATTAAGGAGATCACGGCTGTCCAAAAAATTGTTAAGAATTGTATATAACAGGACCATATAATACAAAACATATATTAATACAATATATAATACATCGCGTTTCGCTAAGGTTAGGTGCACACTGCACCGTATGTTGAATGTTTAGTGAGGTTAGGCCAACTGCAAGGTCTGTGATTTGGAAACGTAATTACTGAATGCTCTAACAATCCCCGTTGTGTGAACATCAAACAATCCCACGTGCATTAAATATATTTAATACTGTGTGGATTAAACACGAAATTGGAGTCATTACAATTCTACTGTAAACGTATTTTTAATTTACAATAATTTTTGTATGTCCAAATACTTGTACGCCAAACTGCGAGAAATTTAAAGATTAGAATTAAAGAACATCATAGCGGTCTTGTTAGTAATTATTTTTCGGAATTTGCAAATCACATAATAGATACTAATCACTCATTTCACTCTCATAAATTAAAATTATTACACCTTGTTCCATATAAAGGCCAAATTATGAATTATCTTGAAAATTTAGAAATCCAAAAAAACCTAAATTCTAATAATAATTTATCAAATAATATATTGTTTCAAAATTCTTCACCTTTGCTTTCCATTTTTCCTTTGTTTTCAAATTCCGCCCCTTGACCAACCCCCTCCCCCTAACTTTCCCTTCTCCTTATTTATAGAACAATTTAATATTTTATATTTTAGTTACTATACAGACCTGAATGATGGAAGTTTAACTTCTGAAACATGTAGTCTTTAATAAAACTCAAGTGGTAAAAAACTAGTGTTTTCTTTAATCATTCCAAATACTTGTTCACAAATCTGGATTAGGACTTAATTTTAACTGTATTATTTTGACTTCTCAACAAAGATAAAAGGAATTTAGAAATCTGGGCACTAACCTGGCTTACGACTATCATAGGCTGGTTTAAGTGATCACTTTACCCCACATGTAACATTCACCAATTATACCCATGATTGACGTTTTCTCCATGATTTACATCTTTACTAATCCTATGTCGGTCGTTCGCCTTGTAAATGTCCAGATTTCCATATTCTTCTTCATCCATGTTGAGATGTCAAAATTTTTAAAAATAACTGTTGAGTACTGATAATCCAGATTTGTTAAGTATTTGGACACACTCAAAATTTTGTTAATTCAACTCGGTAAATACCACTTTTTCAAATAAATAATAGGTAAATAAAAAGGTGGTATTTATCAAGTAACATTAACATAAAAATAAATGTTTTATAGCTAGCATAATACCTACTCATCAAATAATTCCAAAATGAGTATGGTGTGTCTATTCGCGCGCTATTTAAAGGCGACATATAGAGAGGTTCCCTTTTTCTACGTATTCCAGCGGTCAAAATGGTCTCATAAATGACCGGTCAAGTGTTGAAAGTTAGAATATCTCCGCGAACATGATAAATCAACATACGACCTTGCTCAATGATTCAACGGCTCCCATTAAGTGGAATTAATCTTCCGGAAGTATGAAAGATCAGGGCAGTGCGACCGGATGCTGCCGAATAATCTGTTTCCGATAGATGTGTCCGCGCTCCGGCGACTATTGTAATTTAATAAAGTCTCCAGCAGACTGCCTAAGATTTATTGTATTATTTTATAACCCGAATGTAATATGTTTACTTATTTATATATATATATATATATATATATATATATATATATATATATATATATATATATATATATATATATATATATATATATATATATATATATATATATATATATATATATATATATATATATATATATATATATATATATATATATATATATATATATATATATATATATATATATATATATATATATATATATATATATATATATATATATATATATATATATATATATATATATATATATATATTTATATATATATATATATATATATATATATATATATTATATAAATATAAATATATTTATATATATATATATATATATATATATATATATATATATATATATATATATATATATATAAATTTATATATATATATATATATATATATATATATATATATATATATATATATATATATATATATATATATATATATATATATATATATATATATATATATATATATATTTATATATATATATATATATATATATATATATATATATATATATATATATATATATATATATATATATATATATATATATATATATATATATATATATATATAATATATATATATAATATATATATATATATATATATATATATATATATATATATATATATATATATATATATATATATATATATATATATATATATATATATATATATATATATATATATATATATATATTTATATATGTATATATGTATAAATATATAATATTTAAATATATAAATATATATATATATATACACATATATATGTATATATATATATATATATATATATATATATATATATATATATATATATATATATAATATATATATATATATATATATATATATATATACATATAGTACTAGATAATAATACTATAATAGCCTCCGTACTGGATGAATGTATATATGAAGCATATACAAATGGTTTCCATGAAAGTAAACGTTTTAAAAGTTTCTAGTTTTTAATTAATTATTTTCCTAGTCTCGCCCAAACTATGCGTAGATTTCCAATAAAGTAACATTTACGGCCGCAAAAATTCTCATCTAGTCGCTGAAAAACCTGAAAATGGACATTTTCAGTTTATTTATTTGCTTTTTCAGTGAAAAGCTTTTTCTGTAATGAGTGAGTGGATTTCGGTGATGCGATATCATACTTAATTACTTAACAGGTCTTATCAAGCCTGAAAATGCTTCATAATGTGACGATTAAGGTTTAATTTCTCTCAATTTCATTTTCATTCACTCAGCTTTCAGGAATTAAAAAATGAAAATCGTGTGATAAAATCTTTTAAAAAAAAATATGAATTATTATTTTATATACTTTTAATATAATCAGAATAAATTTGAATCAAACGTATGTAGCATTTTTATAAAATAGGGTTTTAGGAAAAACCAAAAAAAAAATCATGGATGACATAATAAAAGTTTACTGACGAATTAAAAAATTAAAATAAAATAACGTTTGTTTACTGACGAATTAAAAAAAGAAAATAAATTAACATTTGTGTACTGACGAATTAAAAAATGAAAATAAAATAACGTTTGTTTACTGACGACTTAAAAAACTAAAATAAAACAACATTTGATAACTGCCGAATCAATAAATGAAAATACAATACAATTGAAATATTTTACTGCAAAATAACTGGTGAATTAATAAATGAATATCAAATAAGGTTTCGTAACTGTCAAATAAATTAATGAAAATAAAATAACGTTTGGTGATTGTAAAATCAATGAATAAAAATGAAATAAGGTTTTTTTGAACTGTCGAACCAGTAAATGAAAATAAAATAACGTTTGGTAACTACCGAATTATTATTTGAAAATAAAATAACGTGTGGTAACTGCCAAATCAAAAAATAGAAGAAAAAAAGTTTGGTGACTGGAATCAAAAAATGAAATTTAAAAAACGAATAAAATAGAAAAAGGTGACTGTAGAATTAATAACAGAAAAAAAAATAACATCACAGCCGAAAAAATTAATAAAATCAAATAACTTTGATTTTTGTGTCTTTAGACATGAAAATAAACAAACCCACGTTTTGTGATGAAATGCAAATCTACCGCAGAGATATTAAGCAGGACCTAATAATTATATTTTTATTCTATAAACTATTTGACAGTTAATATATTGTGGTAAATGCCAAAACAATTTATTGGTAATGGTTTACTGTTCACGTAAGCAAATTGACGTAACTGTCATAACAATACGTCAATTTGAACTGTTATTGATTTAATAAATTTTATTGACATATGTAAATAATTTCCTAAAACTATATTAACCATATTTATAAAATAATGTATTTTAGTATTTATAAAATCTCAAATCTCCTCAAGTTATTAACCATTGAAATGACTTTTTCGACCACAATGGCAACGCCATCTGTTGAACGCTACACGAAACATTGCTCATGGCATACAGCGTGCTTCTTGATAGCTGGTAAAATATGGTATACCCACAAACCTTATGAAAGTAAAAAAAATGGGAAATTTCTCTTTTCTTTATTTTTATTCTGAGACGCTGCAACGCGAATGATTATCAGTAAATCATAAATTTACGATTGAAATTATATTAGCAGTACGCCTCCGAGTACCCTAGACGTTGTTGTACAAAGAAGAATATGGAGGTCTGGGTATTTTCCGGGCTCATAACCTGACAAAGGCTGGTATAAGTGATCACTTTATACATGTGTAACATTGATATCATTGATCTATATTTCTACCCATGATTGATAACCAAACTATTGACATTTTAGAACTCATATAAACACATAATATATATATATATATATATATATATATATATATATATATATATATATATATATATATATATATATATATATATATATATATATATATATATATATATATATATATATATATATATATATATATATATATATATATATATATATATATATATATATATATAAATATATATATATTTATATATATATATATATATAATATATATATATATATATATATATATATATATATATATATATATATATATATATATATATATATATATATATATATATATATATATATATGTATATACATAAAAGCATGCTCATTTGCTCAAATATAGCATCTTAAGAGTTAGAAAAGGAGAAAGTACTGTAGTGTGAGAAAATGTAACAAGTATGTGTTAAATGTCATACTTTGTATTGAAAGCATTGACAAAATTATATGTATATTTACAAATTAATAATAATATAGAGATATTTGTTATAAAGTATCTATTATAAAATAATTTGTCACATTTAAAGTTTAACAGTAAAATGAAGAGAAATAAAATAAAAATAAAAACTCACCGGGTTCTGAAAGATACTTTTGTCTTGACTTGCTTGTGACACTAGTTTTAAAAGCTTAAGCAAAATTTAGAATATACTTCAAAAAAGATGTATTAGAATATTTCACAACAAAATCACGTGAAGTTTAAACATTTTATCATTTTAAAACACTACTACACATATTATTATTTCACAAACGCGCCGAAATTATGGTAGAAAACGTAAAAACAACGATTTTAAATTAAAATTGAAAATTAGTTTGGCTCCCCGATAGAGGCAACCGATGTAAACTCGAGTGACAATATTTAATATGTACCTTAAATACAAATGCAATACTCAAATGACAACATTAATATTATGAACGCAATGGTATGTGGGTAGGATATAATTTGCCAAATTGCGTTCTATTTTTTTTTCTATGGCATTTTGTCAATAGAGACGGTGTTTCTGACTAACTAACTATCACGCGGCTTCCCATAGAATAGAGGTAGGCAGAGAAGATAGAAAGATTCACACCAATTTTTCTTTGCTAACAATCGTCGCCTTTTCCTTATATTATTTTTATTCCATACTATTGCTCAGCAGTAGTGTAATGATCAGCTCGCTCAGCTACCGTTCTGGAGGTCCTGGGTTCGATTCCCAGGGTGGGGTCAAATAAATATAAGTTATTGTTTCACTCTAATATTTATTTGTAATACTACCCTGGACTGGTACCTGAAGCGGAGGGCTGATCACCTTGCCTTCGTTTGTTAACGATCAAGATAACACCAGGTTATATGATGCAGTGCCCTATGCACCATTGGGTGCGGATGAGGGCTTGAATAATACTATTGCGCACTATTTTTTTTGGTTATCAATCATAGGTAGAATGATAAGAGTTACACGTATAAAAATTGATCACTTAAACAAGCCTATAACACAAGCCCTATGAATATCCAGACTTCCATAGTCTTCTTCTTCTATGTAGAGATATCAATCAATAAACATAACTCCTTAGTGCATCGTTCCGCAAAGTGTGTGCTGCGGCACACTGGTGTACCGTGGTGATTAGTTGGCGTGCCGCGGAAAAAAAGTCTAGTTGTATGAAAATGACACAATTTCTCCAAATTTGATTAGGCTGTTCTCAATTTAGTAGGCTCAAATATATAAAAATAATATGTTAAATATGTTACCATAATATGGTAAACATGCACCTTTGAAATTTCTTAATTTGGTAGGTGTACCTTGAATATAAAAAAAAAATGCGGAACACTGCCTTAGTGGACTAACCCAGATATCGCTCACTCCTTTCAACAACCACATATATAAAAATCGTAAATTCTCAGTTGTACATGTTTTCGGAATGCCCAGAAAATGTACTATATTCCAGCAAAAGCGGCATATTTTTAACTTAATATTTACCCGCTACAGGGCAGAAATTGTTTTTGCATTTTTAAGAAAAGGTTTTGTTTAATTATTATTTTAAATGTAGTAAATATTTTTCAAATGGAGAAAAAACATTCAGGTTTTACCTAAAAAGATCTGTTTAAGTAAATAAGTGGCTTGATATTTATTTTTAATACATTTCATTATATTCTCTAACTTTAAAAACGATCTCAATATTTTAAAACGATTTCAATATATTCTTTAACTTAAAAAACGATCTCCTGAAAAATCAAGGTTTTTTTTTTATTTATGACGTTGTTGGAAGGAGTGAGCGATGTAAACAATAATTTGTACTCAGAATATTGTGAGATTTCAGAATATTTCTCACCTCCAGTTGGTTCAACCGTTTTTGGTCTTAAACTAAACGGTTAAAAACATTTAAAACCGCCTTTACACGTGTGGTCTGGACTCTTAACGTGACTCGGAGGGATGATATAAATTATTCGCATTGTGGGGTTGAATGGTAATGGATATAAGTAATTAGTCATGTGTAGTTTGCTGTGTTGGAGTGAAATGAGATTCATTAGAGGTGAGTTGGATGTTATGACACCATGTGCTTAGTTTCATTCCTGAAACAATCGTGAATCTTGCGGTTCTGCATGGTAATCTTGCATAGAATGAGGGGGCAGTTTTTCAACTCTCACTCAGTGGGAAATCATTTTTATAATTTATTTTAAAAATTTTGCCTCCATTTCACTTCTCATAATACCACGGTTTATGCATTCATCTGTATCTCTCTCTAGGATCAATGGTGCATAGGGCACTGCATGATATAAATTCAGTGTTATATTGATCGTCTTCCGCTTCAGGTACAAGTCCAGGGTAATATTAAATAAATATTAGAGTAAAAAAATCACTTATATTTATTTGACTCCCCCTAGGAATCGAAACCGGGACCTCCAGAACGGTAGCCGAGCGTGCTGACCATTACACTACGGAGGCGGACGATAGAAGATTAAAAAAGTTCTTTAAAATGGTGTATATATATATATATATATATATATATATATATATATATATATATATATATATATATATATATATATATATATATATATATATATATATATGTAAATATATTTTAATATATTTATACATATGTATTTTAAATATAAACCGAAAATCCCATCTATAATTCAAACATACTAGTATGCGTGGGTGTACAATTTAATATAATATACACTGCACTATGAAGTGCATTGTAATAAGTTTAAAATGTTAAAACAACAGTGAGAGGAAAATATGAACAAACATAATAAAAAGAGGTACAATCAACATCACCAATATTTTTGTAAAAAAAGGGTGAAAATGAATGAAGAGTAGATACAGGACTATAGTTGAGAATCTAGCCCTCGCGTGCTGATTTATGGTGCGGTCGGTTATTCCTGTACCCTAAACTAAATAATATTATGAGAATGTCGGCCGAATGTGCGCTCGCCGTACGCTGCCGATGGAAACGGATCTACGATCTGAAAACCTATTACATACGAGTATTTTACTCTACTCCCGCTCTGAAACCCGAATAATGTCATTTTGAGAAATATTTTTTTTTGTTTATTTTAAATTCTTTTGCGTTACATAGCATGAATTCAAATACAAAAAATATTAATAATATATACAAAATTTGTCCGCCTTCGTAGTGTAATGGTCAGCACGCTCGGCTACCGTTCTGGAGGTCCCGGGTTCGATTCCCAAGGGGGGTAAAATAAATGTAAGTGATTTTTTCACTGTAATATTTATTCAATATTATTACCCTGGACTGGTACCTGAAGCGGAGGGCTGATCACCTTTCCTTCATGTGTAAACGATCAAGATAACACTGCGTTTATATGACGCAGTGCCCTATGCATCATTGGGGTGCGGATAAGGGTTTTTATTTATTTATATATAAAAATGAATACAAAAAAAAGATCCCACAAAGGCATTGCCTGTGTGTGGGTATACAAAATAATTTAGTCATAGTAAAGGGTATAAGGGTATAGGTTTCTAAGTAGAACTAGTTAATACGAAATACGAAAAACTTAATGTAAAAATACAAAAAATACTGGACTCTCAGAAAACAATTTTTTTATAAAAATAAAATTAAAAACTTAAAAATATAAAAAAGATGAAAAAGTAAATAATGACTTTGTGTTTTGATCCACTCGCAGTTAAATGTGAGTGGATCAAAACACAAAGTCTTTTTATTTCTCAAAATAATATATCAATATAATTTACAAAGTTAATGCTTTCAATATTCAAAACCGAATAATGTCCAAAAAGTACTCACAAATTGGCGCACTGGCCGGAAATAACGTTATTGTTTAAAATTGTGTTCTTAAAATCGGGTTGTGGTCCCGTGGTTAGTGTCGCGGACTCTTGAGTCAGAGTTTCTCGGTTCGAATCCACTCACCACAATTTGATACCTATTTCTAATACTGAGCTGCTTAGGCTCACAGAAATAGTATGAAATTGAAGTTTTTTTGTAAATAATAAAAACACAAATACTTCTCTTTTTTATTATTATTCTTTTTATTTATTGAAAATAACGTTTTTGGTTAAAATGACGTTCTTAAAATAATGTAACTGGTTAAAATAAAGTTCTTAAAATAACGTAGTGCGTACAATATTGCGTTTTTAAAATAAAGTTATTGCTTAAAATTGTGTTCTTAAACTAACATTGTTGATTAAAATTGTGTTCTTAAAATAACCTTATGACTTGTCATGAGCTTATGACTTGTCATAGACACAACCAGCCTATAACAGGTCATAAGCCCTGTAAATACCCAGAACTCCATATTTTTCTTCATCTTTGTTGAAAAGTCAAAATATAAAATTCAAGAACAAATATATCTATTATGAAAATACCATTAAGACAAAACTGAAATTAAAAAAAAAAACGAAATAAATTAAATAGTGCACAGTGCAAAAAAAAAACAATGTCATAGAATATAAAAGCTTTTTTCAGTTCCGCTAACATGAAAATAAAATTTTCGTTCTTTAATAGCTATAACTTCTGCCAACAGGCTAGATCCATATCTAGTAATCATTATAAAAATAAGTTTGCCTTAATTTACTGTAAGTGTTAATTATGTAGATTTTTGGTAAAATACCAGTCAATTATTTTTACTACTTATGCCACGCCAATAATATGTATGTGATTAAGTGCTTTATTTAACCCTTTCAACTCTAATTCGAATTATATTTACTCAAGTTTCGGAAAATAAATATTAAAATACATGTCGCTTACTCCTTTCAAGAACGTCATAAATAAATAAAAAAAACAATTTTCATTTGTGCATGTTTTTGGAATACCCAGAAAATGTACTTTATCCCAGCAAAAGAGGCATATTTTTAACTTAATATTTACCCGCTACAGGGCAGAAAGTGTTGTTTTTGCATTTTGAAGAAAAGGTATTGTTTGATTATTTTTTTAAATAAACTAAATATTTTTCAAATGGAGAAAAAACCTTCAGGTTTTACCTAAAAAGATCTGTTACACAGTGAAGCGTTCAATTAGTGGCTTGATTATTTATTTTAATACGTTGTATTATATTTTTAAACATTAAAGACGTTCTTGAAAGGAGTGAGCGATGTATGTATTATTTTTTTCCATCCAAAAATGCTACAATTTACAATATTCGTACATATGAATATGAATGCACAACGTACACATATTTCGATCAGCACCCACACGGTATAATAAAATGTTAATATCAACCAAAAACCTTGTTTTTATAAACTTAAATGTATCATTTATATTCTCACGATATTTAAATGATTTTCAACTAATACTACTTCTCACGGCGAGCAGTTTTAAATTTCAAATTTGCTGCTTTATCTAAAAATACATATAGATTAAATTTTCGAAACACAGAGATAATCTCTACGACGTCGCATGACATTTGGAGGATATTAATATTACATATCCATTAATGAATTGAATAATCAAACTGATTTTGTGTATTCATGGAGTCAATGGATTCTCAATAATTCACATACTCGTATGTCAAATTTAGCAAACTCTCGCGAGAAGTACTAAGTAAACTGCACTAAGCAAACCGTGTGAGCTGACACAAAGTAAACAATTTCGTTGATTGATTCTGCTGTTAATTTTGCGGTAATATCAACTCATTTTACTTTAAGTTTTATTTGGTAAATACCACTATTTGTTAAAATGCGTTGTGACATGTGTTTCGATGTATTCCTCGTCATTTTTAAACACCGTATGTGAAGGTAAGTCTTAATACAATGACTAAAGCCTTCCCTCTATTGTCGAGATACAAAAACAGCTTGTTTTTTTCTTGAATGTTTTTCGCAGATTCTTTGTTTCACATTTTATAAACTTTATAACATAAAACAACTTTTAACCACTTCTTTACTTATACATTTTTTCTTCAACCGGTTTCGACAAGAACCTTGTTATCATCAGGGGACTGGATTCGGACTTCACATACTAATAAAAGAGTTTCTGCTCAATAAAAAGCTTCTTTTCATCTCACCAATAGATTTCTCTAGTAAAGTTCTAGTGATTCAAAAATAATGTTTCAAAATTAGTTCATATAATATATTGCACTTCCGAGAATTTGACTAGTGTGGTTGTTAATAATGGGTAGAATTGGTGAATGTTACACGTGTGTAATGTGATCACTTAAACCAGCCTATAACGGTCGTCAGCCTCGTAAATGCCCAGACTTCCATATTCTTCCTTAACTTTGATGAGATGAAAAAAAAATACAAATCATTGAATTTTGAATCTTTTCACTTCAAAGTAAACTCACTAATATTTATTTCCAATTAAACATAAATCCTTTTTTACTTGCACCACATCTGATCGGCTTGGGAAGTAAATCCTGCTATGGTTAGGTGCCACATCGTCATCGCGAAAATCCCAGCCGATGTCATCATTTGCCAAATAATATGCTCAACTCAATTTCAAGAATGAATTTTTTGTGATTAAATAATTACAAATGGAGTTCGTGTTGAGTGAAATAAGCCTACCGGATTAGGATAATCTGCGTGATTTTGGCCAGAGGCTTTACTCATTGCGTGTATTCTCGCTATAAAGGCGCGATAAATGCAAAGAAAAATCGTTAGCGGTCCGCCATCTTGTAATTTCTTCGCGCATAAAAAGCTGGCGTGTTAAATTTTATAGGAGAAATAATTTACAACGCGTTTATCTCGCCGACACATTTTAGCATAAAGATTAATTTTATTTATTAGAAGCTATGGATGTAACACATTATTAAATTGGGATACGAAAATGGCATCTTCTTATAATGCTCGAAATATTCTCTGCATCAGTGCCTCTCAAAGTGTGATCTGCGAAGACCTCAAAGCCACTACAATAATTTAAAAAAAACTCTCTATTTTTCACAACATTCTGTTGTGAACTCATATCGCTCACTCTTTTTAAGAATGTCATAAATCAAAAAACTTTTTTTTGACAAAATGTTTGATTTGATTTTTCAGGACAAATAGTTTTAAAATATATTACAATGTATTAAAAATAAATATCAAGCCACTTATTGAACTTTTTACGGTGCAACAGATCTTTTTCGGTAAAACCTGAAGGTTTTTTCTCCATTTGAAAAATAATTAAGAATTTTTAAAAAAATAATGAAACAATCCCTTTTCTTCAAAATGCAAAAATAACAATTTCTGCTATGTAGCGGGTAAATATTAAGTTAAAAATATGTTGCTTTTGCTAGGATATAGTACATTTTCTGGACATTCCGAAAACATGCACAACTGAAAACCGATAATTTTTTATTTGTGACGTTCTTGAAAGGAGTGAGCGATATGTACTGTCACACTCTCCCTATCATTCATCTTTCACTTTGTGTAATATCGCTTTAAAAAACACTAGTTCATGACTACCGGTTTAGGAAAAACCGCATTCCGTAAAATATCAAGTTTTTCAAAAAGGTTTTGTCGTCAAAAAAGTTAGATAAGCGCTGCCCTACAGCACAGGTTTTAAACTTTTTTTGGTCAAGCCCCTTCTGCCAAAATTTATTATTGATGGAGGTGCTCTATGTTTTAACTCTTAACTCAATATTTTTTACGTGTAATATAATACTCCCAATTACATGATTTTTTTCTTCTTCATATTTTTTAGTTATCATTATTAATTTATAAGTAACTAAAAATTACACCAATTTTTATGCAATAAACAACCTTTTGTATGAAAAATAAAATTTCAAATATTTGTATGTTTTTATCATTCTCTTATGTAATACTGTTTAACTAAATATAAAAAACTTAAACTCTTCATCTAATTTATATTTGAACTTTGTGATTTTCCATTTTATAATTAAAATGTAACTTGGTTTAAAATCACTATAAATATTTTATTATAACTTGATTATACCGTCTACCGGTTTCGAAGCTATTCGCTTATTTATCAAGACTAATTAATATTATTAATCAGTCTTGACAAAGAAGCGGTTAGCTTCGAAACCGGTAGACATCTTAATTAAGATAAAATAAAATATTTATAGAGATTTTAAAACATAGTTATATTTTACACATATTGAGTGTGTCCAAATAATTCTCATGTGTGTGATTATAATCCAGCATCCGGACCTCACATACTAATATAAGAGTTTCTGCTTAGTAAAAAGCTTCTTTACATCTCACCAATAGATGTCTCTAGTGAAGTTCTAGTGATTCAAGAACAAGGTTTCTAAATTGGTTCACATATACAGAACTTCCAAGAATTTGAGTAGTGTGGTTGTCAATAATGGGTAGAATTGGTGAATATTACACGTGTGCAAAGTGGTCACTTAAACCAGCCTATGACGGTCGTCAGCCCCGTAAATGCCCAGACTTCCATATTCTTCTTCATCTTTGGTGAGATGTCAAAAAATAATACTTACATTTTAATTATTAATCTCTTCAGTTAAAAAATAGTTTTAAACAATTTTATCCAGTTACGATTATACGGCTGTCCAAATTCAAAACACAGTAAGGGACATTTTTTTTGTAGTACGTTTTTTTTGCATTTTTGGACTAAGCAGATTGTACTTAGTCCAAAAATGCAAAAAAACGTACTACAAAAAAATGTCCCTTACTGTGTTTTAAGTTTGGACAGCCGTATAGTGCTTAACGTTGAATTTTAAGAATTAAAAAGATATTCTAAAAATATCTCAATATCTTAAAACGAGAACAAAAATAATCAGAGTAATATTCTAGGCACTCTAAAATCCTTCTTTTCGTGTTCGGTTCCATATCTACAAAGGATTTTCTCAACAAAAGAGACCTTATTATGTGAAAGGTTTGGATTTTCGGTAAAATATCATAACCATAATGAAGCAAGGATCCACGTCCTGATAGATTCCTTAGAAAGGGGACGTCTACTTGCTGTCAGAATATTATATTAAAATATTGAATACGCACGTTGGCGGCCCAGGGTTGAAGTAACACTCATGTGTAAAGGCAAGTTCAAGTTGCGGCTGTTTGGCTTAACACGCTCAAACATTCTTATAACTGGCCTCTATCATAGGCAACTAGCCGTAACTCAAGTTGCGGCTGTTTGGCTTAACACGCTCAAACATTCTTACAACTGGCCTCTATCATATACAATCACAGATTTTGCTTTATCTCTTTGGTTTACCGAGATATTCATTATCTAAATAGCCGCAAAATTGTATTAATTTGATACATGTTTTGGAAAATTTCATAATTTTAAGTTAACTATAATATCGTTTATCTCAAAACGACTGTTTTTAACTTGCGGCTATTTGCCTTTGCATATTAGCACAGTGAAAATTTGACGTATTTACTTCAACATTACATCAGGACCGGTTAAAAACGACGTCGGTATTTTAAAACCGGAAGTCGATCAGTTTTATCAGGAAATTAATAATATAATTAATAATATCTCCTAATTGGAGATAATCCAAATTTGTGAACTAGTATTTGGATGCATTCAAAATGTTGAAAAAAAAAATTGGTCAAATTAAAAGCTCAAATAAAAAAATTAAAATGATTTTAGCGTTTCTCAAGTAAGTGTTATAAACTAGAATTCGGCCCTCACATACAAATGAAAGAGTTCATATCACTCACTCCTTTCAAAAACGTCATAAATCAAAAATCGTCAATTTTCAGTTGTGCATGTTTTCGAAATGTCCAGAAAATGTACTATATCCCAGCAAAAGAGGCATATTTAAACTTTATATTTACCCGCTACAGGGCAGAAAGTGTTGTTATTTCATTTTTAATAATAATATATTTTTTTTTAAAACTAAATATTTTTCAAATTGAGAAAAAACTTTCAGGTTTTACCTCAAAATATCTGTTGTACAGTAAAAGGTTCAGTAAGTGGCTTGATATTTATTTTTAATACATTGTATTATATTTTTAAACATTAAAAACGTTCTCTTGAAAATTCAAGTTTTTTAAATTATGACGTTCTTGAAAGGGGTGAGCGATTATGTAAAGAGTCTAAATAAAAAATTACTTGACATTAGATACTCTAGAAGGATGAAAAGCCATCAAAAAATAAAAAAATAAAAAAAGAAGATTCATTTATAAGTTGCGAGCTACCATAGATATGTCTAGAAACAAGTTACTTAATGCGAATTTAGAAATAAATAAATAGAATCATTAAAAATAGATTGTTTCGTAAATTATACTCGGTAACTCACTAAATGGTTATCACGCAAAGATATTCCCTAGAAAGGTGAACAACGTCAAGTTTATAGTTCTTTTGTAAGGAAATCGAAAAAACGCTTAGTTTAATATTTATTCGAAAACGAATTACTAGCACATTCTCGTATTATACAATACGTATGTTTGTGTAGTGCGTCCGACAAATATAAAAATATATATATATAAAAAAAAACTATATTTAGTATGGGTATGTCCCAATTGTTGGACACAAATCGCTCACTCCTTTCAAGAACGTCATAAATAAAAACTTGATTTTTCAGGAAAACGTTTTTAAAGTTTAAAAATTTAACGTAATGTATTAAAAATAAATATCAAGCCATTTATTGAACTTTGTACAGTGCAACAGATCTTTTTAGGTTAAACCTAAAGGTTTTTTCTCCATTTGAAAAATATTTAGTTTATTTAAAAAATAAATTAAACCATTCTTTTTATTCAAAATGCAAAAAAGAAATTTTCTGCCCTGTAGCGGGTAAATATTAAGTTAAAATATGCCTCTTTTGCTGGGATATAGTACATTTTCTGGGCATTCCGAAAACATGCATAACTGATAATTGACGATTTTTGATTTATGGCGTTCTTAAAAGGAGTGAGCGAAATATGTACAACATTTTGAGTGCATCCAAATACTTGTTCACAAATCTTGGTTTCGTCACTTAGGTATTATTTTACATTTTTGACAAATAGTCTGCGTGATCGGAGGGCATGTATGACTAGATGTATGGATGTGAAGGAAGCGAGGAGTATATGTCAGAAAAGACGAGTGTAGCGTTCTATGCTCCTTGCCTACCCTTTCGGCGAAACGACATGATGGTAGTAGTAGTAGTAGTAGTAGACATCTCAATATAGATGAAGAAGAATATGGAAGTCAGATTTACAGGGCTCATGTTTGACTTTCATAAATTTAAGTAGTGTGGTTGTCAATCATGGGTAGAATGGTGAATGTTACAAGTGTATCAAATGATCACTTAACCAGCCTATGAAAGGTCATAAGCCCTGTAAATACCCAGACTTAAAAATTCTTCTTCATGTATGTTAGATGTATATAGGTTTGTCAAAATCAGTGGCTCTTTATTTACTATAATCAATTTAAAGTATTGTGTATGATGCTGCTACGTTCAACAGATGGGGCTGTCATTGTGGTAAAAAATGACATATTTTTACCTTTTACAGGTAAAAACATAATATGTCACAGGGAAATGAAGGAGGAAGCAGAAGTTTTTAATGTTTTATTACACAATATTGTTGGTGTTTTTGAGAAAATATTGTTTTCGTATATAAAATACGAAAACAATATTTTGTCTAACACTAACAACGTGTTGCTGTTACGTCAAACAGATGGTGCTGCCATTTCGGTAAAAAAACATGTTTTTTTCCGGAAAAAATACCCGTCACAGGATAAATTTAGGCGATTCAAGATTTTGAACTTATCAACATTTACATTTATATAGATATATCTCAGTAGTACACTCTATTGGGGACAAAACTCGTCACTCAATTGTTAAGTATTATTGCATCATATTTTTTTTATGTTTTAATTTAAACACAATAAAAATGAACAGACTATACAAGTGTTGTTTTGTATCGGAGTGAAGGTTATTTACTATTAATGAACGTCTACTCCATGTTACTGACATTTATTGGCAATGGTGTAAATTATACTCTGTTTAATTGCCTTCTTGATGCGATTAATACGGAATGAAGTGTACCGAGTGTTCAGCATAAAAAAGAAGTAAAAAAAAAAGAGATACAATTTGGAATTTGGATTATTCAGAATTTATGGATTTAATAACTAGTTAAATTGGCAATATTTTATTTTTATTTTGTCGTATTTAAATATTGAATTTGACCCCTTAAGGCAGTGGTTCCGAGCCTTTTTGAAGTCAGGGAGCACTTTTGATCATAAAGAAAATTCGCGGTCCACCAAAATTAAAGATCCAAAAAACATACAAAGATAACTTTCATCAAAAATTAAACTGTTCCTATTATCACAGACAAGTTAAAAATAGCAAAAATAAAAAATCAAACATTAAAAACATGAAAACTCCCATGATTTGTCCCTTCCATGAGCTTGTTGGCTTTTTAAATGTCAGCGATATAACTTCTAATATTTGATAAAGCTACTCTCATTTCTTCATCCAAATTGCTAGCCCAAGGTTCACAAATCAAGGGCCACAAATCCTTTCAATGAACCTACCATTGATGGAGCACCGTCTGTACAAATTCCTACACAAAAATCCCATGGTTTTAAAAAAATCTTAGTATGATGATATAGAATCAAAAATATCATCACACTAAGACTATTGTGAGATGAGCGCGCACAACTTCACTTTGCAAGGGTGCTGCCATCTAGTCATTATATTTGCAACTCAAATCGCACAGCAAATGAGCCAACATTGAATTTTAGTTTTCATAATTTCTTGCAACAAGCACACGGACCACCGGTTAAGAACCACTGCCTTATGGTGTTCTTTTGATTTTAACATTTTACATTCGAGTAATCACAAGGGAAATTTACGAAACCAAATGTGAATGCATCAATAATATTGCACATCGTCAGACATCTTGAAATTTCATCTCGATTAAATTAATAAGATAGATGTCATTCAGTGATTTGGTATAAAGTTTGTGAGATGACGAATTGAATAAAAAATAAAATAAAATGAAATGCGAATAAAACGAAATGCGATCTCTCAGAAGAATGTGCGATAAAACGATGTATGATAGATGTGCGAATAGTGAAATAAGGAAGGAATGCAAAGCTGAGATAAGCATTATCGATAAAATTAAGAAAGGTGTGTTGAGATGGTTTGGACATGTAGAACGAATGAGTGAGGAAAGAACGGTAAAACAAATTTATGAGGCGAATGTTAGTGGGAAAAGAAGCAAAAGAAGACCGAGAAAAACATGGCACGATCAGGTATGCCCAAATACATGAAAGTGGCCAGGTTAGGAGTCGTAACAATCGGCGGGTATGTATGAGGAGATGCATGAACGTAGAAGAGGCGAAGAATGTTTGCAAGGACAGAGTGGTGTGGCGCTCTATTCTCTCTGCCTACCCCTGCGGGGAAGCGGCGTGATGGTTAGTTAGTTAGTTAGTTAGTTAGTATATATTTGAAAATCTTAAAAGATTGGATCTGGTGGATTTTGAAAATAGGCGACACAAATACTCTACGTAGTTAATGCGTCAACTTCCGCGAGTTATCTCTGCCCTAGATATAACAAAATACAATATAAAATCGTTTTATCTCAAAATCGGAACGATATATTATATTGAAGTTACTGTTTCAATTTTTTCATTCCGAATCAATTTTCAAGCGAATGATTCGCTTACTGGTTTTATGACCCTCCATCCATTATTTGGCTCGAGATATTAAAATGTATGAGTACTTATTTCTCCCTGCCAGAGGTCCATTATTTTCAATTTAAAATCTTTTATTATTTGTTTTTAACAGCCGATATTGTACGACTATGTAACGAACAATAAACGCTACAAAATGATATACTGTAATACCTACAAGTGTCGTAAAATGTATATATGTAAGTATGTACGTATGTAGTAATAGCAATAGAGTATGTTTCAAATACATATAATTTTTTTATATCTCATCAAAGATGAAGAAGAATATGGAAGTCTTGCATTTACAGGGTTGACGACCGTCAAAGGCTGGTTTAAGTGATCACTTTACACACGTGTAACATTCACCAATTCTACTCATTATTGACAACCACACTACTGAATTTTTTTTGACATTGTTCTTGAATCACTAGAACTTCAATAGAGACATCTATTGGTGAAATGAAAAGAAGCTTTTTAATGAGCAGTAACTCTTATATTAGTATGTTTGATCTGAAGCCTAGATTATAATCACATACATGAGAAACGCCAGAAACGCACTCAAAATGTTTCAAATACATAGTTACTAAGTATATTATTTATTGATTTTACATTTTTTTCATTTGTGACCTCTTAACATAGATGAAGAAGAAAATGGATGTACGTCTCTGTGGTGTAATGGTAAGCATGTTTAGCTGACCGTGCTGGAGGTCCCAGGTTTGATTCCGAGTGTGGGGAGGCAAAAATTAATTTGAATGATTTTACACTCTTATAATAATTTGAATAATTAAATTGGTTTTATGAAAACAACAATAAAAAAATTATAAAAATATAATCTCCGTCAAATAACTAAGTATCAGGATTGCAGAAAGTAAGAAATATATGTTTTGATAAGATGACATTAAAAAAAAATGTAATGGCAATATTAATAATCTGTACCAGAAAATTTATCGAAATGTTTTATTTCATATGAACTTACTTATAAAAAATATTAAATTAGAGTGGCTTTATGAAAATAACGATATACACAGCGTTTCATTAAAAAAATAATCGCTACTAAAAAAACAGCGAATCAGGCTCGCAGTTCCTTAAATAAAATATATATTCAAGAAAAGGTTTTTTTTCAATTGTACATTATTTTTTTAATATTGCTCACTATCAAGAACGTCATATATCAAAAATCTTAAATTTTCAGCTGTGCACATTTTCGGAATGCCCAGAAAATGTACTATAAGTATCCCAGCAAAAGCGGCATATTTTTAACTGAATATTTACCCGCTACAGGGCAGATAGTGTTGTTTTTACATTTTGAAGAGGGTATTGTTTAATTATTTTTTTAAATATACTAAATATTTTTCAAATGGAGAAAAAACATTCAGGTTTTAACTTAAAAGATCTGTTGCACAATAAAAAGTTCAACAAGCGGCTTGATATTTATTTTTAAAACATTGTATTATATTTTTAAAGATTAATAACGATCTCCTGAAAAATCAAGTTTTTTTTTATATTTATGACGTTGTTGAAAGGAGTGAGCGATATGTAAATGGCAGTATTAATAATTTG
>NW_028281318.1:0-52500 GCF_059751285.1 Brachycentrus maculatus | reverse complement strand
CAAAGCGTGAAAAGCCAAAAACAGTGCGTACACCCGAGAATATCGATGTTGTGGCAGAAAGTGTGCGTGAAGCGCCATCAACATCAATTCACCGTCGTTCTCAACAATTGAACATTTCGGAGACATCATTGAGACGAATTTTGCATAAAGACCTTGGTATGACGCCATACAAAGTCCAATTGGTTCAGGAGTTGAAGCCAACTGACCATCCAATGCGTTTTCGCTTCGCTGAGTGGGCCTGCGATCGACTTACAGAAGATGCCGATTTTGCCAAAAAAATCATCTTTTCGGATGAAGCTCATTTTGATCTTGGCGGGTATGTAAACAAGCAAAATTGTCGTATTTGGGGCACAGAAAACCCGCACGCATACATTGAAAAGCCGGTACACCCAAAACGAGTCACTGTTTGGTGCGGATTTTGGTCCAGAGGCATAATTGGGCCATTTTTCTTTGAAAATGAGCAAGGAGTGGCCGTTACAGTCAATGGCGATCGTTATCGGGCCATGTTGAACGGATTTTTGTTCACAAAAATTGAAGAGGAGGATATTGGCAACATTTGGTTTCAACAGGACGGCGCTACGTGCCACACAGCCGAAGCTACACTCGATGTTTTGCGCCCTGTTTTCAAAAAAAAAAAGTTATTTGGCGGACCCTTTATTATATATGAACCAATTTCGAAACGTTGTTCTTGAATCATTAGAACTTCACCAGAGACATCTAGAGAATTCGTGAGTTATCAATCATTTCCATGTTTATATTTTTTATATATTTAATAATATATAATATATATTTAGTCCGCCTCCGTAGTGCGTAGTCTGGAGGTCCCGGGATCGATTCCCAGGGGGGTTAAATAAATATAAGAGATTTTTTCACTCTAATATTTTTCAATATTACTCTGGACTGGTACCTGAAGTGGAGGGCTGATCACCTTTCTTTCATGTGTAAACGATCGAGATAACACTGCGTTTATATGAAGCAGTGCCCTATGCACCATTGGGGTGCGGTAAGGGTTTTATAATATTATCATATGTTTATACTTCACAAAGTATTCTCATGATATAAAGTTCTACTTTAATTCCATAACTAGTAACTTGTTGGCAAACATCGCATCGCTCTCCGACCAAAAACGGGTTTTAAAGATCTCTCTGAAGCCTGATATGTCATATCATGTTTCCTCTTTTCTATTTTGTCTTTCATTCTACTTAGAACTTCTTCATTTTTCTAAAGTCTTTCCACCCAGCTTATTCTTTTCAGCGTTCTAACTCTACATACAATTAAAATATCGTGGGAGCAACGCGTATATATCCACAATTTTTTTTTGCGTTGTTGGGTAATATATCCAAAATTAGACACGTTTATTGGATTGAATTCTACTTTTATTTGCATATATATATATTTATATACATATATGTATATACATATAAATATATAAATATATTTATACATATATATATATATATATAAATATATATAAATATAAATATAAATATATATATATATATACATATATATATATATATATATATATATATATAATATATATATATATATATATATATATATATATATATATATATATATATATATATATATATATATATATATATATATATATATATATATATATATATATATATATATATATATATATATATATATATATATATATATATATAGTTATATATATATATATATATATATATATATATATATATATATATATATATATATATATATATATATATATATATATATATATATATATATATATATATATAAATATATAAATATAAATATATAAATATACATATATATATATATATATATATATATATATATATATATATATATATATAATATATATATATATATATATATATTTATATATATATACATATATAAATAAACATATATATATATATATATATATATATATATATATATATATATATATATATATATATATATATATATATATATATATATATATCGCGTTTCCTCTTATTAAGACATCATCAAACCTATAAAGGCATTATCAATGAAAATGGGTGTTTGATACTGTCTTTGTAAGACGAAACGCGTCACATAATATCATTTATATCGCTCAATCCTTTCAACAACGTCATATATCAAAATACTTGATTTCTCAGGAGATCGTTTTTAAAGTTGAAGAACATAGTAAAAAGTATTACAAATAAATATCAAGCCACTTATTGAACTTTTAACTGTGCAACAGATCTTTTTAGGTAAAACGTGAAGGTTTTTTTCTCTATTTGAAAAATATTTAGGATATTTAAAAAAAAAAATATTAGTAAATATTTTTTTAATGCAAAAACAACACTTTCTGCCCTGTAGCGGGTAAATATTAAGTTAAATATATTCCGCTTTTGCTGGGATTGAGCATTCCGAAAACTTGCACAACTGAAAATTGACGATTTTTGATTTTTGACATTCTTGAAAGGAGTGAGTGATAAATAGGTTCGTATCAATTTTTTTTAAATGGATATAAAACATTTTTATTTTAAAATTTTATTCTGGCAGATAAAGTTAAATTAGTTTTACTATCCGTTTTGTAAATCTCCAAGTTGTGACAGTAACTTATGGTCATTTATCATATAAGTATGTGAAGTTGAGAAGCGCGCTTGATGGTTTTATTAAAAGTGCGAACACAGTTTCAGATTATTTACTAGATAAATAAGATAAAAACGTGATCAAGGTTGGAGGAGGTAAATTCCGGTAAGACGCTAAGCAAATATTATCGCTAGAGGTAGATAAACAAAAATCCGAGGTGTTATTTCGATTAAATACATCTCGTGTCTTTGAGCACACACCTTATATATTTCCCAAAATAGCTCGGTATACGAAATCCGGCTCGAAGGACCATCCTACCAAGTGAATTTTAAGTTTGTAAATTCATGTGAAATTTATCTAGGCGTACTCATGGACAATTAAATATTTTTACATCTCACCATAGATAAAGATGAATATCACTGGGTATTTATACGTCTTACGACTTGTCATAGGCTTGTAAGTGATCACTTAACACACGTGTAACATTTAACCCATAATTGACAACTACCCTTCTTAAATTTTCGGATTTCCTAGATGTATGATTAATCTCATGACAATCAACATCTCAACAAAGATGAAAAATAATATGCAAGTCCGAACTTTTGGAACATATTAATTATTCATATACCCAAGACTAGAAGACTTCAGAATACATGATCTTGTACGATTTTTACGAAGCTTATAATGTGACCAATTATTTTAATCACCAGTTTTGTAAACAGGGATAAAGAATTTAGACATATCCAAAATGTTTAGAATACCCTTAATTAAATTAATTAACAGTGGTACATACACACACACGCACTCATACACACATAAGTATATACATTTGGTAAGAATGAAAGGCTATTTTTTCACTGTCATATTTATTAAATATTACCCTGGACTGGGTACCTGAAGCGGAGGGCTGATCACCTTTCCTTCATGTGTAAACCATCAAGATAACACTGCGTTTATATGACGCAGTGCCCTATGCACCATTGAGGTGCGGATAAGGGTTTAAAAAAAAAAGAATGAAAGACTGAAGTAAACATTATCGATAAAATTAAGAAAAGTGTGTTGAGATGGTTTGGGCATGTGAAACGAATGAGTAAATAGAGAACAGAAAAACTAGTTGAAAATAGGAGCAGAAAAAGACCAAGAAAAACTTGGTATGATTAAGTTTTTCAAATACTTGGCGTCGTTAGACCAGGAGTTGAAATAATCAGCGGGTACATATGAGGAGATGCATGAATGTGGACTAGGCGATAACTGTTTGTAAAGACATATACATAGGTGTGCCGTTGTATTATATCTGCCTACCCTTGTGTGTGATGGTTAGCTAGTTGAATTGACTCTATAAACGTCTGTTTTAATGTTTACGCTTCAATATCCTACTAATAATAGACCCGAGTTTCGTTTCAATAATGCTTGGAACATCTATTCGATTTGGGGCTTCAATAGAGATGGGATTTAGAGTCCCGAAAACAATTCTCTTGTTCCAACAGATTCAGACGGTCCCAGATTAGTTTTTATACGAAATCCATACGAGTCCATAATGAGCCCATCTTACTTATCAGATTGTCCTCGTTTGAGACTATGACGTCAGAAATCTAGTAAAATGAATAGGTATGTAGGTACCTAACCACACACTGGAGTAAAAATATCTTAGAAATAGCTACATGGAACAACTATAGAGTGTTTTTTTTATGAGGTACACAAATTATAATTTCTTGCAATAAGTTGATGGTGGCATCCGCCGTGCGGCATGTTGCGCCATCTTATTGAAACCAAAGCTCTGTCACATCAATGCCATTCAACTGAGGTAGGAAGAAGTCAGTAATCATGGTTCTGTAGCGCTCTCCATTGACCGTAACATTCTGCCTGGCATCGTCTTTTAAAAAGTATGAGCCAATGATTCCACCTCCCCATAAAGCACACCTAACAGTAACTTTTAATGAACGTAAGAGCGTTTCGACAAAGGCATTTCTGCTTATTGACATAGCCATGTAACCAAAAATATGTAACCAAAGCAAAAAATGTATATATTTAGCTTAAATATATTTTTGACGCCATTAAATCCATTAAAAGTCACTGTTTGGTGTGCTTTATGGATGTGGTGCAAGACGATTCCGGCCAGAATATTAGGTCAACGGACAGCGCTACAGAACCATGATTACTGACTTCTTCGTATCTCAGTTGAATGGCATTGATGCGAAAGAGCTGTGGTTTCAACAATATGTCGCAACATTTTTTAAAAAATACAACTGAAATATTTGTGTTTTTATTATTCACACAAATATTTTAATTTCATACTTTTTCTGTGAGCTTCAGCGGCTCATTATTAGAAATAGGTATCAAATAGTAGTAGAGTGGTTTCGAACCGAGAAACTCTGTCTTAAGAGTCCGCGACACATGCCACACAGCGGGTGCCACCATAAATTTATTCCATGAAATTTGTATACCATTAAAAAAAACATCCTATACATACATTTCTAGTACCGTACTGTTTTTTAAGCAGAAAATCCACCTTTTCCGATTAACTCTACGTCGATTCGAATTCCGCAGAACTTTTTCAATCAATTTTTTTTAGCTGCTTTAACTTTAGAAATCTATAAGAAATTAACAGGCAAAAATGCCAAAATCAATTCAGAGTATGAAAGAATAAAAAAAAGTTGCAAAGCAAAAAAATGAGTATTTATTAGTGGAGTTTATTTATATGTTTATCATAAGGTTTCAGAACACTGGATAAAAGACTAAAAATGTTACAAATGAAATAAAAATGGAGAATCATTTCATATGTTGGTCAGACTATTGATGTTTCAAAATACTAAAACAGTTACAAAGTAAAGAAAAATGAGCATAAGTAGAGAATAATTTCATATTTTATCTGACAAACATATAAAATGATTCTTCACTTTAAAATACTCTTATTTTTCTTTGTAACTTTTTAAGTATTTTATACTGTATTTTGTAAAATCAATAATCCTCCCGAAAAATTAAATAATTCTTCACTGAAAAAACTCTTTTTTTAACTTTGTAAGTTTTAAAAATTATTTTATCCTGTATTTTGAAATATCAATAATCTGATCCAAATATCGAACAGTTCTCCACTAATAAATACTATTTTTTATTCTCAATATTATTAATATTCAAACCAAATACCAAAAATCGCATGTGTTAGACATGTTGTGTAGTTTTGAGTGTGTAAATGGTGCTATGGTGGTGAAGGGTAGTATTGTTTGCATGCTGTGTTAGTGATTGTCCTGACGAAGAGACGGGTACGTCTCGAAACCGGTAGACGTAAAAATCTCGGTGAGTAGTTGTATACTAATTTTATTAACATTTTTGTAAAAAAATAAATAAGTACTATTTTTTCTTTACTTTTTAACTTTTTTTAGTATTTTATCCTGTATTTGAAAACATCAATAATCTGATCAACATATAAAATGGTTTTTCACTAATAAATACTCATTTTTCTTCACTTTGTAACTTCTTTAGTATTTTATCCTGAGTTCTGAAACATCAATAAACTAACCGACTTAGGTTTTCACTAATAAATAACCATTTTTCTTTACTTTGTAACTTCCTCAGTATTTTATCCTGTATTCTGAAACGTAAATAATCTGCCCAACATATAAAATGGTTCTCTACTTATAAATACTCATTTATCTTGACTTTAACTTTTTTTAGTATTTTATCTTGAATTCTGAACCATCAATAATCTGACTAACACATGCAATGGTTCTAAATACTCATTTTTCTTTACTTTGTAACTTTTTTATTCTCTTATCCTCAGTTCTGAAATACCAATAACCTGACCAACATATGAAACGGTTTGTTTATGGTGATTAAAATTTTATGTTCCTCTGGTTATTATGTATTTGAAGTAAGCGCGCGTTTAAGAAACCATCAAATTAAACTTAATTGCATTCTTGAAGTTAATGGTAACACATAAAGAATGTTGCTATTTTTTCACTTTTGTAGTTTTAGTACCTGCCTGGATTTAATAGGACTTTTTAAAGAGAGGCTTCTGAAAATTTTGTGGATATTAGTGGGTGCCTTATGAGCGTATCTAGAAATTCCGTTCTAACGAATGGTTCCGAAATAAAACTCTCGCCAAAACCAGCACGCCCTTGAGGTAGTTTCTACGAACATGGAAAAAAAGGATTTTATTAGCTTTACATTTTGACATCTCAACATAGATGAAGAAGAAGAATGTGGAATATCTCCTAACACAGTACATGTCAGTTCACAACAGCCATCTTTGTTAAACTTAGAAAGCTTTTATTTAGCAGAGATCCTTTAATTTGTATGTAAAATCCGAACTAAGTAGCTTTCTCAGTATGTAAAATCCGGATTATTTTACATACTGAGAAAGGCCGGAAAATCTAATTTTCATTTTTTAAGCAGCTTTGATAATTTGACGGGGTTATTTTACTATTATTTTGTTTGTTGTTTTTTGAGATCTTAACATGGTGAAGAAGAATACGGAAATCTTTATATTTACAAGGCTTATGACCTGCCATATGCTGGATAAGTGATCACTTTACACACGTGCACATTATTTTTATTCATTTTATGACAATTTCCTTTTGTACCTTCATCCGGACGCAATTGTGTTAAGTTAATCGTTAATTTTGTATCAGTCTTACGTTTCAGGTGATGAGAAATAGTCCAGGATAATGTTAAAATAATATATTAGAGAAAAAAAATATATTTTGACTTTTTTTACTAAAATGTTAGTAACATTAGTATAAAACCACTCATCGAGATTTTTATGTCTACCGGTTTCGAGACGTACCCGTCTCTTCGTCAGGACAATCACTACCCAGCATGCATACCATACTACCCTTCACTACCATAGCACTATTTACACACTTAAAACTACAAAAATATTTAACACATGCGATTTTTAGTCGACCCGAAGACCAACATGCACTAAAGGTTGCAGCACAAACATGCGTTACGAGCCGAGGTCAGACATGCACTAGGGTTAAACATTATTATTGAACCAGCTTACCATATATACTCGTAGGATGAAAGGAGTGGGCGGGTTTGATTAAAGTATATTTTTAGGGAAGTAATTCTATTATTTTTTGACATCTCATCAAAGATGAAGAAGAATATGGAAGTCTGGGCATTTACGGGGCTGACGACCGTCATAGAATGGTTTATGTGATCACTTTACAAACGTGTAACATTCACCAATTCTACCCATTATTGACAACCACGCTACTCAAATTCTTGGAAGTTCTATATATATATATGAACCAATTTAGAAACCTTGTTCTTGAATCACTAGAACTTCACTAGAGACATCTATTGGTGAGATGTAAAGAAGCTTCTTATTAAGCAGAAACCAGCCTATGACGGTCGTCAGCCCCATAAATGCCCAGACTTCCATATTCTTCTTCATCTTTGATGAGATGTCAAAAAATAATATGAAAATAATTCCTGTAATTGGATATAATCCAGATTTTGTGAACAAGTATTTGGACATACTCAAAATATTGTGAAGTGATTCTATATTTTTGTGATTTGTTTTTTCTTTATTTCAACATCACTGGAAATCGTACCAGGGACCTCGAGTATAGTAGTCGAACGTGATCGCCACTATGCTATGCAGCCGGATGTTTACAATTTAATTTTAGTTACAACTTATTTCTTATAAAATATTTTCACGGATCAAATAAGAAAAGTATGAATAAACGAAATATTATAAAGGATTGCAGATCTCTCTACCATTGGCAAAACCACATATTTCGGGTTCAGATATAAGTATCTCAAACAAAATAATATTTTCCTAATCTTAATAAGGATGTGGTATATATATACATATAAATACATATAAAAACCACATCCCCCTCACATGAGAAATTACTTAATTAGGATATACTTATAAACTTTCCCATATTAATTTTCTTAAAGAATTTATATTTATTTTAAGAATAACGTATTTGTGTTATTTTATGTGATGTTACGTCGCTCACTCCTTTCAACAACGTCATATATAAAATAAAAAAAACTTGATTATTCAGGAGATCGTTTTTAAAGTTTAAGAATGTAATAAAATGTATTAAAAATAGATATCAAGCCACTTATTGAACTTTTTACTGTGCAACATGTCTTTTTAGGTGTAACCTGAAGGTTTTTTCTCCATTTGAAACATATTTAGTGTATTTGAAAAAAAATATTAAACAAAACCTTTCCTTCAAAATGCAAAATCAACACTTTCTGCCCTGTAACGGGTGAATACTTAGTTAAAAATATGCCGCTTTTGCTGAGATATAGTGCATTTTCTGGACATTCCGAAAATATGAACCACGGAAATTTGACGATCTTTGATATATGACGGTGTTGAAAGGAGCGAGCGACATTTGTGTAAATGATTCTTTTCAGCTAAGCCTTTACATTTCCATAACATGTATTGGTCGAGTAAAGAGAGTTTTTATTTGATTCACAGCATGTTGTCAATAAAAAAATATAGTCTAATTATTAAGCTTCAAATTATTATCTTTAAGTACACAACCATGATACACGATTTACGCACAACGAAGGTTTGATAGTCCCAAGAATTAACATAAATATGGGAGTCCAACACTGCAATATATCGTTCCGAACATTTTTAATTTGTTGCCGACGGATGTTAGAGGTGAAATGATGGAACAAAGGCACAATAAAGGAATGGGTGAATGGTCAAGAGTTAATTTTATGAAAATTGTAAAATGTTTATATTCTTAATTTTTTTCTCTTTTTTGTGGGTATATCAGGTTATAATCGTTAAAAACAAAAAAAATATATTAAAAAACAACTCAACCGACAAGACACACAAGGTGGCTTAGTGGGACTCTTGGGGAACAAAAATTTGTTTTAAATGTGTTTAAAATTGTGATTTAAATAAATGTTTACAATTTATGTTCATAAAAAAATAATAGTAGACATATTACTACCAATGTTTTGAGTATTAATTTCTTTGTTCACAAATCTTGGTTTTAGTTACTTAGAAAAATACAAATGTTTTCCTCGATAGTTTGTATTTTGTCATGTTATTCTCGAAATAAGTGGTTTTATACAAATGTTTTATTTTCATATTTAACCACTTAGAATTTCAACATTTTTAAACCTCAAATAATATCAGTGTCAATTACTGGTCCTTGCCAACGATTCCCTTGTTTACCCTACTGTATAATTACTCGTTTTTCTTTCACAACTTACTTACTAAACCAAGTTTAGTATAAATTTTACGCAGTTAGGTTCTAACCGTTGACTGATAATTGAATTTTAATCTTCAGTTTACTTTTGTTCTTAACTTTGGCCAAATTTTCGAAACTTGTGCTGTGACGGTTTGTTATTGTTAATCAAAAGATTGTGTTTCTTTAGAAACTTATTTGGTAAATTTATATTGAATAATTTGTATGTATTAAAGTACTTCTTTCAGTCAGAATTTTATATTAAAATAAGTTAATGCTTCAAAGATTGTTTAATTATTGTGTTCGGTACGCATATTAAAATAAATCTGTACAAAAAATTATTAAAATTTAAAATTTTAATTAAATTTTGGTTTTATTGAATTCATGCAAAAATTGTATTTTTATACGGATTACATAAAAAAAACTAGCTACTTTCTTTGAAAAGTTGTTTTTTAGGAAAAACCTTTAAACTAACAATCTAAACTAAACTAAGGTACTGAAAAGCATACACAACTTTCTTATTTATATCTTAACATACATGAAGACGAATATGGTTGTTTTGGCTTTTTAGGGCTTACGACCTGTCAACGGCTGGATTAAGTAATCACATTAAAAATGTTAGTTTGTATTCCATGAGAAAGCAGGATGGATACAGTCCCCGGGTGAACGAAATAATTAAGACTCCCTCGATATGCTACTGTCTACTGTTTTTATTTTATTATTTTTTACGTAAGTATTTGGTATATTTCTAATATCAGTGTATTTATAAAAAATATATACATAGGTAGGTATACCTTATGGACTTTCGAGGCTTGCACACATTACTTGAAGGTTTGGAATAAAGTTGTATATGTTCGTGCATATGAATATATATGTATATATATATATATATATATATATATATATATATATATATATATATATATATATATATATATATATATATATATATATATATATATATATATATATATATATATATATATATATATATATATATATATATATATATATATATATATATATATATATATATATATATATATATATATATATATATATATATATATATATATATATATATATATATATATATATATATATATATATATATATATAAATATATATATATATATATATATATATATATATATATATATATATATATATATATATATATATATATATATATATATATATATATATATATATATATATATATATATATATATATATATATATATATATATATATATATATATATATATATATATATATATATATATATATATATATATATATATATATATATATATATATATATATATATATATATATATATATATATATATATATATATATATATATATATATATATATATATATATATATATATATATATATATATATATATATATGTATATATATATAAATATTTATAAATATATGTACAACATATATTGTATACATGCATATTAAAATCGGACATTACCTATGTATTATAAACAAGTTATCACCTTGCCTTCATGTAGGTAATGATCAAGATAAAACTGCGCACTGTGTCAATACGATGGAGTGCCCTATGCACCATTGGGTGCGGATAAAGGTTAAAAGAAGAAGAATAATAATAAAATAGCAGCGTACCATCCTTAAAAATTAATTAAAATACGAAATTAAAGAAAGAATCTGTAAATGAGAGTATCAGAAGATGACAATGGGGGAGACCAATCATTGTGGGGTGTAATTAAAATCGGTCAACTGTAGGAACCCCTGATGGTGTGGGAAGGAGAGGAGGGGGGTTCCCGAGATGAGTGATGGGTTTAAATTTATTTTAAATTAAAGAAAATAGGTCGCGTCGAAGAGTGTCTGCCCGAATCGACTAGTGCTATCGGAGAAATGCGTGAATTAATAATTTCTCGATTATTACTTTTGTTTAAACTGTCAAAGACGACGGAAATCGAGAATTCCGATAGTTTTTTGACAGATCTATACCCATCGAGTGAACACATCAGTACTTCTGATCCTTTTTGAGGTCAGGGAGCACTTTTGATCATAAGGAAAATTCGCGGTACACCAAAACTAAAGATCCAAAAAACATTCAAAGATAATAATAATAAATAAATAAACCCATATCCGCTCCCTAGGTAGATCATTTGGAATCCACAAACTGTCACCAGGCTTTTCTGTCGGCTGCCAGCTCCCTTGCATCCTCCCAATTCAGATCCGCGTCCCGTAGTTCTGACGAGTACTGCCGACGAATTGTCAGCAGTGGTCGTCCCGGGCGGCGCGAACCTGATGCCTTGTAAAAGAGGCAAGCTTGATTAAGGCTCTCAGGAGGCATGCGGCGTACATGGCCAAGCCAACTGAATCGCCTTTTCTTGACGACAGTTGTGACCATGATTTGCTGCGTCCTACGCCTTATCTCTTCATTCCTCACAAAGTCAAACCAAGGCACGCCTAAAATTCTCCGCAGACACCTATTCTTTAATTTCTACCGGTTTCGATGCTAACCAGTAGACACTACAATCAAGTTTTAATAAAATATTCAAAGCGATATTAAAACTAAATTATATTTTAATTACAAAATGTAAAACCATAGTCAGTACTTTAAATATAAATTATACACAAATATAGCTTTCATTAAAAATAAAGCTAATTATTTTATTGCGGACAAGTTATATTAATAAAAACCAAAAGCTTTGCAAAACCATAATATATTTATTTCGAAAACAAAAATAATTTTCTCAATTCAAAAACAGTGCTTTAACAAAAAAATACAATTACGTTAAATGTTATCTGGGTTTAAATAAAATTAAGTTACAGGCTATAGATTATCCCGCATTTAGAAAGATAGGCTGGTAATGATATGCGTTATTGTATTACACGAATGGTATAATCAATAACCACAATAATAGACAAAGTTATTTGAAATATTGACGTAAAATCATATCCATTAGCTTGTTTACAAAAAGTTTCGGGGCTTTTTTTATGGGCTTCCTCCGGCTAAATTGTTTACGCTGTGTTTTAAATATAAATGATTTATGTGCCAGATATATCGCACTTTATGTGCCAGATATATCGCACTTGTTGCTACCGACAGAGAGTCGAGATAAAGAGGCTGAATATTCAATCAGCAAAGAGTCTAGAGCAGTTCGGCTGTCCAAACTTAAAACACAGTAAGGGACATTTTTTTAGCGGTGCGTTTTTTTTTGCATTTTCTGACTAAGTAGATTCTACTTATTCCTAAAATGCAAAAAAACGTACTACAAAAGAATGTCCCTTACTGTGTTTTGAGTTTGGACAGCCGAGTTGCTCTCAACCGTGTTGGAGGTACCGAACTCCACCAGTTTCATATGCGCGTTCTTCAAACCATTAATAGGGTACTAATTTAACATACTTTACCTATAAAGGATTGTGTAAGACTAATTTTTTTACAACATTTTGAGTGTGTCCAAATAAGTATTTGTTGAACAAGTGTTCACAAAATCTGGATTATCTCCAATTACAGGAGTTATTTTCATCTTATTTTTTGACATCTCATCAAAGATAAAGAAGAATATGGAAGTCTGGACATTTACGGCTGGTTTAAGTGATCACTATACACACGTGTAATATTCACCAATTCTACCTATTATTGACAACCACACTATTAAAATTCTTGGAAGCTCTATATATATGAGATGTCTCTAGTGAAGTTCAAGAACAACGTTTTGAAATTGGTTCATATATGTATATAGAAATTTTAAGAATTTTAATAGTGTAGTTGTCAATAATGGGTTACACGTGTGTAAAGTGACCACTTAAACCAGCCTATTACGGTTGTTAGCCCCGTAAATGCCTAGACTTCCAAACACATTTTTTGTTTAAAACGACCGATATAATCAATATTTTTATTCATAATTTTCTTTTGGAAAATTCGCCTTCGTAAAAACGTTGTTTTCGTAAGTTGGTAAGGAGTGATGTCACAAAAACGATGGACCTATTTTAATATTGGTAACATGGCAAAATTGTTGGCGGATCTATTTGCTGATTTCTAAGAAGCAGAGGAAGACCGAAAAAAACATGGCACGATCAGGTATGCCAAATACTTTAAAGTGGTCAGGTTAGGAGTCGTAACAATCGGCGGGTATGTATGAGGAGATGCATGAACGTGGAAGAGGCGAAGAATGTTTGCAAAGACTGAGTGGTGTGGCGTTCTATTCTCTCTGCCTACCCCTGCGGAGAAGCGCCGTGATGGTTAGTTAGTTAGTTAGTTAGTTTTTATCATTTTTCATAAGTCGGGTGTGTGTTTTGACCTCCACCGAACCCGGGAGACTGACTCACCGAACCCAGGTTAAGCACCACTGCTCTAGAAGATTGCGGCTATTTCAGTACTGACACGACGAAACATATCACAGTTAGATCGTAAAACTACATAGTTCTGGAAGGTCAAAGGGGACCGAAATGAGCCCATCAATTTTTATAAGGTACACACAACTTGTATGCTTTGGAGGTCAGGAGACGCATGAATGTGGAGGAGGCGAAGATTGTTTGGAAATATTGGTGTGGGGTCCTATTCTTTCTGCCTACCCCTGCGGGGAAGCGGCGTGAAGGGATACTCTGGACCTGACTACTAAGTATTTGAAATACTTGATCGTTCCAAGTTTTTTCGACCTTCCTCTCTTATATTTCCAACTACATTAATTTAATATTCCGTTATATTATCTTTATAATTTTCGGACTGGCTTCTTTCTGCATAACGGTCAGACAACAATTATAATTGTAACTTTACTATCTTTACAATGCTTCGAAAAGCGAGTGTTTTTGCCTAGAATTTTCAATCATAAGTTACATGAAATTATAGTAACTTTAAACATAAAGAGTAAATCCACTCACGAGATGAAACTTAAAAAGTTGAAGCCTGAGTAATGTCATAATAAGCGGTGTTGCATAAGCCGTAGCCAGATTTCAGAGTAACTTGGACGTTAGGTAATTCCAAAAAAAAAGGCTTCATAAATTCGTTTTACCGCTCTTTCCTCACTCTTTCGAGTGAGGAAAGAGCGGTAAAGAAGAGGAAAGAGCTTCAAACTGTGTCAATCAATATTTACGTTGCTGTGGCTCAGATTGGTTAAATAAAAAAAAGGGAATTGAAAGCACAAATTCCAAATGCTTGTAAAGTAATGAAAATATTAATAAAATCTATATGGCAATAAAAACTAGAAAACAAAATACAATAGAAAACATTGAAAAGCAAAGTCAGAGCCGTTATCAAGAAACACGCTGTCTGCCATGAGTAATTAACAGCATTGCGTGTGTTGGTTTTAACATATACATTCATTGATCAACAATCGACGGATGTCACTTTGGTTAAAAAATCTTACAAAATTCATAACTTTACCTGTCCTTAGTAACTCTTTGTTTAAATTGGTCGGGTTATGGTCCCGTGGTTAGTGTCGCGGAATCATGAATCAGAGTTTCTGGGTTTGAACCCACTCTACCAAAATTTGATACCTTTTTCAAATAATGTGAAATAGTATGAAAGTGAAGTATTTTTGTAAATAATAAAAACACAAATATTATTTTACGACATCTCATCAAAGATGAAGAAGAAAATGGAAGTCTGGGCATTTACGGGGCTAACGATCATCATAAGTTTAAGTCATAGGTTTAAGTGATCACTTTACACACGTGTAACATTCACCAATTCTACCCATTATTGACAACCACGCTACTCAAATTCTTGGAAGTTCTATATATAAATATGAACCAATTTAGAAACCTTGGTTTTGAATCACTAGAACTACACTGAGATGAAATTAAGCTTTTTATTGAGCAGAAACTCTTATATTAGTATGTGAGGTCCGAATCCTGGATTAAAATCACATACATGAGAAACGCCAGAAAAAATCATTTTAATTTTTATTATTTTAGCTTATATTTTGACCAGTTAATTTTTTTACATTTTAAGTGTTTCCAAATAATATTTGTATTTGGACACACTCAAAATGTTGTAAAAACACAAATATATTTTTTTCTTAGATAAAAAGAAACGTCTTTCTTCAAAACATACCAGTAATGTTAAAATTTTCTATTATAGAAACTGTGTAGAGTCAAAACAGACATACAAAAATTATACATGATAGCAGTGCGCCCTGCACTCCGTGATGTATAAGCCGCTTTGCTGGAGAAGCCATTTTATGTTGCCGTTAATCCGACATCGCTACGTGTTACAGCTTTTCCTGTTCCCTTTTAATTCGAATAAATATTCACTTATATCATTTTTATCCAACGTTTTCTCGTCGCTATATTCAATTAAAAGTTGCACTCAGGGAGCTTACTCCGTGATGCTTTCGCGTTACTATTTGTAATACCCTCCTATTTTTTAACATTTATTTTTTTGAGAGCTTCAAAGTTATGTTTTTATTTTTTTATGAACATGTTGGAATTATGTCTCCAGGGCGCTCATGAAGATACGCCTACATTGAAGAGCGAGTGGTATGTTGGCTTCAGCACACACAACACATTGGTATGGACTTATAAGACTTATTCGATTTTTGGATTCGATTATTTAAAGCTAAAATCATAAATTATAAAAATTTGACATCAAAAACTTAGGGTGCGGATAAGGGTTTGAAGATGAACATATAACACTATCCTTATCATTCATCGTTCACTTTGTGTAATACCACTTTAATAAATACTAATTCGTGACTAAATTTAACATCAAGTCCACTTTTACAACATTTTGAGTGTGTCCAAATACTTGTTCACAAATCTGGATTATCTCCAATTATAGGAGTATTTTTCATACTATTTATTTTCGTCTCACCGATAGATGTCTCTAGTGAAGTTCTAGTGATTCAAGAACAATGTTTCAAAATTGGTTCATAAATATAAGACTTCCAAGAATTTGAGTAGCGAGGTTGTCAATAATGAGTAGAATTGGTGAATGTTACACGCGTGTAAAGTGATAACTTAAACCAGCCTATGACGGTCGTCAGCCCCGTAAATGCCCAGACATTCATATTCTTCTTCATATTTGATGAGATGTCAAAAAATAAAAAGTCTACTTTTAAAAATATTCCCATTGAGATTCATTTGTCTTCATTCTCTCTTTTAAAATTTTTATTTTTGCATAAATGTCAGACCATAATAATTTTATTTTAATGACCTGATGACGGAGTGATTTTTCCGAAACCGCTAGTCACGAGTTAGTATTTATTGAAGTGATATTACACAAAGTGAATTTTTAATGATATGTGTATGTACGTATATTTATAAATATATTCTTATTTTTAATCTTCTTACGTAGAAAAAAAATCCTTTGACCACTCTCATTGATTCCTCTCCTTTCCTTCTCTTTCCTGCAAAATCCATTTTTATACCATACCCTTCTTATAGCCGAATATACGTTTAACCTCGGCTCGTAACGCATGTCTGTATCGAAAACTATAGTGCATGTTGGTCTTCGGGTCGACCAAAAATCGCATGTGTTAGACATTTTGTGTAGTTTTGAGTGTGTAAATGGTGCTATAGTGGTGAAGGGTAGTATTGTTTGCATGCTGTGTTAGTGATTGTCCTGACGAAGAGACGGGTACGTCTCGAAACCGGTAGACGTAAAAATCTCGGTGAGTGGTTATATACTAATTTTATTAACATTTTTGTAAAAAAATAAATAAGGAAAGTTAATTCACTTCAAGCCTATGCCCAGAATAGTAAACCTAATAACGAGTTATTTACCTAACTTTGCAGATGTTTACGCCGTTATTAATATGCAGTACGATAGTTTTGCAAAATATAAATTGTGCATAGTATTATATTATAATAACCGCAAACAGGTTATTCGATTTCACCGTGCATTAATACAATACCGCAATGTTATTGTGATGGTCTACAAACTCTGCACTTTGTCAAATAGTTCTGAGAACAATAATAGAGGTGATTCTGAGAAAAAAACTTAATCAACAACAACATCAAAATTATGATGCAGAAAACCAATGTACAATTAATTTTTTTATTATTATAATTTTTTATTATTAACATAAATTGTATACATTTATTTAAATCACAATTTGAAACATATTTCACAAAAATATTTTGCAAAGACTTACCCACCAAGCCACCTTAAAGAATATTTACTGTTCTTTATTAGATTCCATGTTAAGATATGGAATTAAGTCTTGGGGACGTTCGACGAAAACAAATTAAAAAATGGTTCAAAATCTGCAATATTTCACAATCATTTTTTTACCCAGTCATATATATAATCAAAGGGACAATACAATATTGATATGTAAACATTTAACATTACTGCCGGTGCGTGGAATATTGTGGATTAGTATCATCGTTGAACAACAAATTAGACAAAAATATCGAAATCTTTTAGTACACAACCATGATACACGATTTACACACAACGAAGGTTTGATAGTCCCAAAAATTGACAATAAATATGGGAGTCGAACCCTGCAATATATCGTTCCGAACATTTTTAATTTGTTGCCGCCGGATGTTAGAGGTCGAAATAAAATATGGAACAAAGGCAAAATTATGAATGGGTAAATGATCAAGAGTTAATTTTATGAAAATTGTAAAATGTATATATTCTCAATTTCTCTCTCTTTTTTGTGGGTTAAAATGGTTAAAAACAATAAGAAATATACTCAAAAAGAAATTATTGAATCATTATTGTAAATATACAGTAACCCCCCCCCCCCCCCATAATGTTGAGATAAGTACCGCGTTATCGGAGGGAACGTCACAAGGAGTAATTTTAAAAAATGTATATATTTTTTAAAATGACACGTTTTAGCCATTTCCGCTGGTTAAAATGTAAAAATACAATTTAAATCATTATAACTCCCTATAACATTCCCTCCGATTACGCCATACCTTTTCACACCGTTAAAGGGGGGTTTACTGTATATAATCATTGAACCATATATTCCAAAATGATAATAAAACGTGTATATATATATATATATATATATATATATATATATATATATATATATATATATATATATATATATATATATATATATATATATATATATATATATATACATATATATATATATATATATATATATATTTATACCTATTAAAATTCAATCGATTTGCGATCACTCAAACAAATGTGCGACAAAATGGTAAAATAAGAAACTAGTGCAAGGCTGAGAAGAGCATTATTGCTAATATTAAGAAAATGTGCTGCGATGGTTTAGGCATGTTTATCAAATGAGTGAAGATAGAACAGTTCAACAAATTTATGAGGTAAATGTGGTGGTAATAGAAACCGAGGATGACCATAAAGACTTGGGACGATTAAGTATTCAAAATATTTGCGGGTATGTATGAGACGATGCATGAATGTGGAAGTGGCGAAGATTGTTTGCGAAGACAGATTGGTAATGCTTTCTATTCTCTCTGGGATGAAAAATGAGATTCTATTGTAAGGGGATGAAAATATTAAACACTTTTTTTATACACTATTTTATTTCAAACATTAAGGGATGCTAAAGTAGGCGAGCGGTTATTCGTTTTGTCATTTCCTTTGAATTTATGGTTTTGAGGGTGGTTTTGAAGTAGTGTACCTTTTTACAATCGATATTATAAAACGACTTTACGGAAAAAACAATGAATATATTTTTGGCGTCATTGGTATATAAGTTCTATAATATGAATTCCTTTGGCTTATAATATTCACAAATTCGTCTGTGAATAAAACAAACAATATTTACATATATCATCAAAACATTTTGAGTGTGTCCGAATACTTGTTCACAAATCTAGGTAAATCTTCATTTTATAAACATATCAACATGGATGAAAAACAATATGGAAATATGTACTTTCCTCGTTCATTCGTTCCACGTCTCCAAATTATCTCAACAAACCTTTTTTAATTATATCGACAATGCTTATCTCATTTTTGCATTGTTTCCTTTTTCACCATTCGAACATTTACCGTACATCATTTTACCGCATATTCATCTGAGGGATCGCATTTCGACTGCATGTAGTCTACTTTCATCCTTCTTTTACGCACTTCATGCTTCACTTTCATACACATTTTTAATGGAAGGATGAATACCTCTACTTCTATTTTCAAATAAATAAAAAAACATTTGTTTTCGGATTTTTATTAACATTCATCAGTTTTCCCGAAAAGTCTTCTCACATTATGTACATAATAGGTTCCTACCCGATGTGTGAGGGTTAAAAAAAGGATAAGCATTTTTATTTTAAGAAAAACAGTGTTTTTGACGCAAAGTGCTAGTTCATCCTGTTTCGTATCTACCGCAAAAAAAGGATATATTTTTTATTCTTTGTCCTGTCCACATTAAACCGGTCATCTTTTTTTTTTGATTTAGGTAAAGTACGTTAAAGAAGATTTCAGAGATGTACAATTCCTGTTTTCGTTTGACATTCGTTAGATAATGCCCTAACAAGTCGAAACAACTGTCACAATATTTTTTTTATGTGTTTTTGTTAATAAAATACAACTTAGTAGACTCAAAAAATCTATGTTTGATTTAAAATTAATACATAAATTAAAATGGAGTTCTACAAATTAAACGCCAATACAATAAATTATGTACAATTCCTTTTTACTAAAAAGTAGATTTGAAATAAACTAAAACACACTAACTTTCACGCCGCTTCCCGCAGGGGTAGGCAGAGAGTAAGAAAATTATAAACATAGTATTCACAATATTATTAATATTTAAATCATTCACTTTGTGGTTAGTCATTTTTACTTTTTTACTGAAATGTTAGTAATATTAGTAGATTATCACTCATCGAGATTTTTATGTCTTCCGGTTTCGAGACGTACGCGTCTCTTCGTCAGGACAACCACTACCACAGCATGCATAGCAAAATACTACCCTTCACTACCATAGGAGTATTCACACACTTAAAACTACACAAAATGTTTAAACATGCATGTTTGACCTCGGCTCTTAACGCATGTTTGTGCTGCAACCCCTAGTGCATTTTGGTCTTCGGATCGACCAAAAATCCATTTGTTAAACATTTTGTGTAGTTTTAAGTATGTAAATAGTGCTATGGTAGTGAAGGGTGGTATTGTTAGCATACTGTGGTAGTGATTGGCCTGACGAAGAGACGGGTACTTCTAAAAACCGGTTGACTTACAAATTTCGGTGAGTGGTTATAAACTAATATTACTAGCATTTTTGTAAAAAAAATAATTTAATAGTTCTTCATCATTTATCGTCCCAAGGACGCAACTTTCAAATTAAGACTTAGTTTGAAAATGATGCAGAATGCATCAAAACACGTGTCACAATAGATCGAAAGAAGAAGTGGTATTAACCAAGTGAAACATGAATTAAAAATGGATAGATTTTATCACAAAGTGAATGCTGAATTGATTTATGCGATTGTGAAGAAATAAATTTTAACGAAATTGTAAAATATGTATTTTATTAGGTAAAAAGTTCCGCAAGATAATAATGATAATTCACGTAATAATCCCTCGAAATCGAGTTCATTTGCTCTGCGTTTACAAATGAAAAATGCTTCATCAAAATGGCGTCCATCGCATAATTTCCCGCGCTTTATTTGTGACGTTTGGGAAAAAAGGCGGGATTCATCTCCGAGACAGATTTTCGTTCGCAAGATGTCAGCATCCCGGAGTGAATACGCAATTAGATAATTTCGTACTCTGTTTTGTTTTGCTCGTCGTGATAAATTGATGTGCCCTCAGACAAAATGTAGAAAAGTTATTTTTTTATAAATAATCATAAACAATCAGTCAAAAGATTAATATTTTTGGTAGTATATTAAAGTACCTACTTAAATAATATGATTATACCTTTATAACTCTATGCTTATTAGCTCTAAAGCAGTGATTCCCAAAGTGGTCTATATCGACCCCCAGGGGTCTATGACAACTTGCAAGGGGTCTATGTTTTAATTTGAATTTAAAATATAAATGTATAAAACCTAACATGTGTGGTTCAAAGTGAGTAACACTACATATACCGGCTGTCAAAAATACATTTGAAGTTAATGAATTTTATAAAAATCAATATCAGGTAAGGCAAGGGGTCTACGAGATAAAAGAGTTTGGGAACCTCTGCTCTAAAGCGATCACTTTATATACGTGTAAAATTCACCATTCTACCCATGATTGACAACCATACTACTCAAAATTTTGAAACCCATAAATTATTAATTTTATATCTAGCATACTTTATTAATTTTGAAATGTATTCAAAATCCTAACTAAATAATTTTACATACTTAGAGGCGCCTGAATACATGATTTTCATTTTTTTTAAGCTTATCATTTGATCAGTTATTTAGTTCACAACATTATTAGTGTATCTAAATCCTTGTCCACCTCCGTAGTGTAATGGTCAGCACGCTCGGCTACCGTTCTGGAGGTCCCGGGTTCGATTCCCAAGGGGGGTAAAATAAATAAAAGTGATTTTTTCACTGTAATATTTATTCAATATTACCATGGACTGGTACCTGAAGCGGAGGGCTGATCACCTTTCCTTCATGTGTAAACGATCAAGATAACACTGCGTTAATATGACACAGTGCCCTATGCACCATTGGGATACGGATAAGGGTTTTATTATTATTATTATTATTAAATCCTTGTACACGAATCTGGGTTTCTCCTCTCAGGAGTTACAACTCCTCAGTGGGAAATCTAGATTTTTGAACGAGAATTAGGACATACTTTAAATTTTATAAATAAAATAACTGTTCGAATTATAAGCTTCATTAAAATTTAATGTCTTGTTTTCAGGGATCCCTCAGTATGTAAAATAATTTGGTAAGGAAAAACCCACCCAAATGTTAAAAATAAAATTAAATATCATATTTTTGGCGTTTTCCAGTAAGTAAAATAATTTTGTGAAGAAAAACACCCAAAATGTTAAGATAAAAATTGAATATCATATTTTTAGGCGTTTTCTAATAGGTATACTAATTTGATAAGGTAAAACACACAAAATGTTGTGAATAAAATATTTTTACCGTGTAAAAAACAAGTGTACCTATTCATTTTATTCCTATGGTGAAATTCTAGAAAAAAATTGGCAATATTTTTGTTACGAATTCGTTTTAGCTCATATCCTGTTTCATTTACTCCTATGTTGTATATTTGTTTACTCGTTAAGCCTTTGATGTAAATATGTCCTGTAGAAGTCCTTTGTAACAGAATTGTTGACACGTCATAAATTATTTTTGCTTTCAGTATCCTTGCTCATTCATTGATCCCTCTTTGCGATGTGAAAACTGACAATTTCTAAATTAGCCAGCCGTGAATAAAATAAAATACAAACAGATACACGCTTTGTAGCGCATTTTATTCAAAATATCGATAAATGTACATATTAAAAAAAAATACAATAAAACATTATTTTCTTCTTGGTAGGGCAATGTATTGTATTGATGCAATGTTATCTACATGAAGGCAAGGCGATCACTCCTGCGCTTCGGGGACCAGACTAGGGTAATATTTAATAAATATTAGAATGTGAAATCCCAACAAATATTTCAGTTATTTCATTAATATTTAAATAAATCACATTTAATATCAGGACGACTAAATAATATCATCATCGTCAATAAACATCAACAGAATATCTAAGAAAACACATTTAATGATCACCATTCAGACATCTATCATACAAAGTCATTAAAACAAATATTTCATATTTACCAAGAGAGGTGACTGAAACGCAGGACTTATTTTCATTTTACTAACGATCAAGATAACACGACTACGATACGATGTAGTACTATGTACTCCACTAAAGGCAGATAAGTGTGAAAAGAAAAAAAAGGTTGTATTTTCAACATTGACGGAGTATTAAAAATTGTCGTCTATATGTTTGTTTTAAAAATGTTATCAATAAGAAATAAACCAAGAATTTATCGTCTTCCAGTTCGACATTACTGTCGATATAAGATTGCGAAAAAGCGAAAATTTCGTCTGGAAAAAATGTCACCCGCAGATAATAATATCGTCTGTGTAAGATAAAAACTTACCGAACTTTTTTGAGAAACTTAAAAAATGTCATATCTTAGGTCTAGGCAATTTCGAGACCTGCAAAAATGAAATTTTCTTCTGTTTCTTGCTTCGAGTGGTATTGGCAAAAAAAATCGAATAATATCGTTTTGGTCGACAGAGAACAGTCTCGACTTAAGAAAAAAGTAGCTACTCGCCCAACGAATAAAATCGCACTTCAATTATTCTACCGATTACTGCAGTAATAGAATTTACAGGGTTAACAGATTGTAAACCCTGTAAATTCCACATTCTTTGTTTGGATAATTTTCATTGTTTGATATATCTTTATTTTGATAATTGCAAATACGTTAAACTAATTACTTTAACGGGAAACTAAGCCAAAACATGGAAGAATGGAAAAAAATGATGAAATTGTACGATGTGTATTTTTTGTTAGAAAATCTAGATTTAAGGGAGTCGATTCTGGAATATCGGTACTGGTAAAAGCGAAAATTTCTTTCCGTCATGTCTGGATTTGGGATCGGGAATTCCATGTATAAAATGCATTCAAACGAAAACGGATAAAGTTATTTGAACATACGTCGTAAAAGCGGTTAGCTTTGAAGTCAGCCGGTATCACAATGTCAAATTATTTTTTTAAATTTCATTTTATTTTTATCATGAATTGTATTTTTTATTTCATGTTTTTTTTCACATTGACATAATTTTGTCAGTCTGAAGCTTGTGCAAGTTATGATAAAATTCAGAAGTTAGTTAGTTACATTTGAAAAATAGTGGTATTTACTAAGTAAAACTAATATTAAAAATTAATACATTTTACCACAAATTACTGCCGAATCGATTAATGAAAAGTAACATTCTATTTTAATAGCTTTAAAAAATGTTTGTGATATCTAAAACTGAAAAAGTACACAGTTTTGCCTGTAGAGGTATTCTTAAAGCTGAATTCATGAAAAATTGCAGATTGATTTCTTTTTTGTTTACGTCAAACACCGTTTTTGAATTAAAAATTATTTTTTTTTAGAAATTTATATTGTTTGGAAAAGAAAAGAGTTATAACACGTGTTCTTTCACGTATACTTTAAAAAATGAATAAATATTACTTTGAAGTGCCTGCCGAATCAAATAATAAAATTAAAAAGTACACTTCACTTTGTTACAACCAATTTTTTATTGTAAGTACACTTTAACCAACCATAAAATGTGCCACAAAGTACGTGGATTTCAAAAAGTTTTTTTTTTTTATTATTTTACAAACCTTGATAGTGTAAAACTGACTACCTAACACATTGAGTTTATCATTCGCTGGAGCGCTTTAGCGAGAAATTTTGCAAGTTTGTGCATTTGACAGGTTTAAAAGAGTGAAATATTGATTGCCAGAGTTATGAATGATTGAACACGGGTTGAATTGATTAAACTCTACGCGTTTTGGCATATCCAACGTGGTTGCGAATAAATCAAACAGAATTATTGAATCAAAACCATCAAAAATTCAATACGTATACAAATATTTGCAGTTCCATTTGATTTTTTTTCCTTGAAACTTTGAGTCGCTTTGATGAATTGCAAACAAAAATGACAAAAACGATGCTTTAACATAAATATAACAGAGACAGTTTTTTTTAATCATCTTCCCATCATGATGTATGGAATCGAAAGTAGAGCGGACACCGTTGCCACAAAAAACGCGCTTAGAGTGTCAGAAATGAACTCTAAGAAGCATATCAGGCAAGAGTCTTCGAGATAAGAAACGCCAGGATCAGGGAAATATGCGAGATCGAAGATATCGTTAGGTGGGGAAGGCAACGAAGGACACAATGGGATGCGCATGTGACGAGAATGGAACTATCCAGACTCCCCCACATCGCACTGTATGGCCAACCCCATGGTAGACTCCCAGGCAGACCACCAAAGAGGTGGGTCGATAACTGGGAATTGATTAAGATTAAGACTTTTGACCGTTGACCTTTGACCATATTTAGGATTATGGTAAAGACTAGCTAAATGTAAGTGCTTTCATGCCAGTTAATAGCCTGATTGTTTTACATATTTATTATCTAATTTTTGGTCTGTTGCTTTAGGCACACCCTGTGAAACATAACATATGTGAAGAAAGGGTAGATTACGCTGGTACTATCCCTTATTTATGGCAATTTATGCAAGGATTTATACAGGCATAAATTGTGTTTTAGTGTTTAATATCGTGCAAGACAGGATGGGGCAAATGAAAATGGTCTCAAGGGGTCTTAGATGGAACAGGGATAATGAGAATTATTGTCTAAGACAGTGCTCCGCAAAGTGTGTGCCGCGGCACACTGGTGAACCGTGGTGATAAGTTGGTGTGCCGCGGAAAAAGTCACTTATCGATGAAACTGATCTGACATTAAAATTGAATTTTTCCAAAATGGATCGAGTGCATTTTTGGCTGCATATAAAAAATAATATCCACTGATTTCAAATCGTGCTATTGCAATCTTTTTTACAATTTGCCAAGACTAACTTGTGGGAATTGGGATTTTCGACTCTAACTGCTTAAAAAAAAAGAGAGAACGCCTGTGGACGACCAACGAAGAAATGTGAGCAGCCTTATCAGCAATTATTCAAAAATTTTATTGTCTGTGTTCAGTTAAACAGGCTTAGATTTACATTAAACATAAAATGTTTTACATATCGCTCACTCCTTTCAACAACGTCATATATCAAAAAAACTTGATTTTTCAGGAGATCGTTTTTAAAGTTTAAGAATATAATAAAATATATTAAAAACAAATATCGAAACACTTGTTGAACTTTTTACTGAGCAACAAATCTTTTTAGGTGAAACCTGATGGTTTTTTCTCCATTTGAAAAATATTTAGTGTATTTAAAAAAAATAATTAAACAATACCTTTTCTTCAAAATACAAAAACAACACTTTCTGCCCTGTAGCGGGTAAAAATAAAGTTAAAAATATGCGGCTTTTGCTGGGATGTAGTACATTTTCTGGGCATTCCGAAAACATGCACAACTGAAAATTGACGATTTTTGATACATGACGTTGTTGAAAGGCGTGAACGATATATGTTTACGCATTACATACATTTGAACACTTAATCAATATTAAATAAAACTTTCTTTTTATGTTTAGTGTACCTCTAAAATTTCTTGATTTTACAGGTGTACCTCGAACAGGAAAAGTTTGCGAAACACTGGTCCAAGATATGAAATAGTTTCGCTCTTACAAATCTCAATTATCTGTCGACATCAGTATTGAAATTATTACGTGTATATACTCATATGCATGTATTCACAGTTGCTTTTAAAATTTGATATAGTGACGATAAATGTATTATTTTTTTGACAACTCAACAAAGATGAAGGAGGACATGGATTTCTGGGCATTTACGGGGCTTACGACCGTCATAGGCTGGTTTAAATTATCACTTTACGCATAGTAACATTCACCAATTCTACCCATGATTGACAACCACACTACTCAAATTCTTCGTCACATAATGAGATGTCAAAAAATAACTCCTAATTTAACATAATCCAGATTAGTGAACAAGTATTTAGACAATCAAAATGCTGTAGTAAATAAATTAACTTGTCAAATTATAAGCTTAAATGAAAAAAATAAAAGGACATTCTGTTGCGTTTCTCATATTATAACCTAGGATTTGGAACTCGCATACAAATGAAAAAGTTTCTGCTCAATAAAAAGCTTATTTTATCTCAGCATATATCGCTCACTCCTTTCAAGAACGTCATAAATCGAAATACTTGATTTTACAGGAGAACGTTTTTAACGTTTAAAAATATAATACAATGTATTAAAAATAAATATCAAGCCACTTACTGAACTTTTAACTGTGCAACAGATATTTTTAGGTAAAACCTGAAGGTTTTTTCTCCATTCGAAAAATATTTAGTTTATTTAAAAAAAATCAAATAATACCTTTTCTTCAAAATGCAAAAACAACACTTTCTACCCTGTAGCGGGTAAATATTAACTTAAAAATATGCCTCTTTTGCTGGGATATAGTACATTTTCTGGGCATTCCGAAAATATGCACAACTGAAAATTGACGATTTTTGATTTATGACGTTCTTGAAAGGAGTGAGCGATATGTCTCTGGTGAATTCAAGCATTGTGTTTCAAATTTGAACCGCATATTTAGAAGTTCCAAAAATTTGAGTGGTGTGGTTGTCAATCATGGGTAGAATCGGTGAATGCTACACGTGTGTAAAGTCATCACTCAAACCAACCTATGACGGTTGTTAGCCCCGTAAATGCCCAGACTTCCATATTCTACTACACCTATGTTGAGATGTCGAAAAATAATGTAAACGAAATGTGTTTTATTTTATTTTGAGACACCTATATTTATTTATTTTTCTTCAAATAGATTGATAGACGTATGTTCACCCTTGAATATGATATACGATACGAGAAGATTACGTTCTACTGTTTTGCCCTGATTTCTAATATTAGTCTCGTTATTTATTTGAACCTTTGATCGCTGAGATGTAAGGGAATATCTTCACGTGTGTGTGTTTTTTACTAAAGAAAAATGAAATAAAAACCTCCTGAAAACATCGAAGACGTTAAATAAGGGCGAAATACATGTACTCAAATTACAATAAAAATGCCTTCTTGTTACTGAAGTGTCGCATTGGTATACGGTGACGTAAAAGTAATAGGCTTTTGCAATTCAAAACAAAAAAATAATTTTCGAAAAAAGAGAATTTTCGTAAATATATTTAAGGTAGGATCTTGATGTAGTGATGAAAATCATCTTCTGTTTTGAATATTCAAAGAATTTCCTTTGTAATATATTTTGGAGAAATAATATGAGCCACTAACATTTTTCTTAAAAACCAACTCGTTTCGGTAACAACCTGTTGCCCTTTTCAGGGTTAGTTTTATGACTAAAACTATACCATAAAGTACAATGACTAAAACAATACTATAAAGTACCATGACTTTCATAATACTATAAAGTAACAATGCCATAGTCGTTGACGGAACTAGTTGGTTTTCAATAAAAATGTGAGTAGATAAAAAAACAAATTCATTTTGTTTCTCCAAAATATAAAATCATCCTCGATTATTTGTTCAAATATTTAGGTAGAACTGTATTTTTAAAAGTTGGCGATTCGATAATATATACTTGGACGAGAATTGAGTGTGAAATTTCAAAGACATATTTGAAGAATATATTATTTTGTAGAGGCCCATCAAAACACCTGATGTGACTTATTGGTGGAGTTTTTTTATACAAAAAAAAATATTTTCATGTAATTTGTATAAAATCACAGCAAAAATACAAATATAGAATTGCTTACTTCTTAAAAATGTAACTCTTCTACACTCACTAATACCTTCCTATCTACTCAAGAATAAGAAATATTAAGTGATGGATCACTCAATTTTGGGTGCTTTCCAATAATAATAAAAATATATATTAAGGTACCTACACAATTAACAAAAATTATTTAAATAGATGAACAAAAAAGGTGCCAATACCTAACATACGAGCATTTTTTACAAAATACGTCCAATATAATAAAATTTCATTAAATTTATTTCAGAATATGTACCATTTGTATTTAACTACCGTATATATCATCTGCACCATTTTTAACAAGGAGCTCTTTTATCACTTTCCGATATATTTTCTTCATATTACACCAATTATCTTCGGTACAAAAATATAAATTCATGTCTACATACGCATTTCACAAATGCGCGGTTTTTTTCTCGATGTCACGAAATAAAATTTTAACACCTGGTATTGTTTAATATTTTTTGTCAAAACACAGTTGAAACACTTCAAAGACTTTTTTTGTTGTTTATTTGATCATCTACAGCTTTCAACCGTTAATATGCATCTTCAGACTGATGGATAATTTCTCCCTCTTACTCCTCATTACTGAGGGGTAAGAGGGAGAAATTATCATTGCTATTGCTTCTACCCTTGTAGAAGCAATGACTCTTCTCCAGTTATCCATCGACTGCGCTGCGCGTAGCGCTCCAACCACCGAGGTTGATCGGTCCATCGTGTGGGGATCTTCGTCTTCCTCTCTTCCCATCTAGGCTACCAATCACAACCAGTCATCCACTGAAAGCTTCCGCCATATTCCCGGGTCCGATAAAGAAGCTTTCGGCTTAAATTCGGACCTTCACCTCAAAAATGACCGCTGACGCAAATTATCAGCAGTGCATTTTATTTTCATATAAATATCATATTAACATGTAAAATTACACCCAACCAGTCATTTTGTACTATATTTAGTAATTTGGTGTGTAATTTGTATGTAGAACTACATATTTTTTTTTTTCAATTTTTAGATTTTTAATATTGTCATAACTTATATGTATAGAATTATAAAAATTATATAAAAATAACTCCTAATTGTAGATAATCCAGATCTGTGAACAAATATTCGGACACAAATACTTGGACAAGTATTTGTGTCCAAATACTTGTCAAAAATGTTGTAAATAAATTAACGGGTCAAATTATAAGATAAAATTATAAAAATGAAAGTTATATGTTCTGGCGTTTCTCATGTATGTGATGTTAATCCAGGATTCGGACCTCACATTGTAATAAAAGAGTTTCTGCCTAATATAAAACTTCTTTTCATCTCACCAATAGATGTCTATAGTGAAGTTCTAGTGATTCAAGAACAACGTTTCAAAAATTGGTTCACATATATAGAACTTCCAAGAATTCGAGTAGTGTGGTTGTCAATAATGGGTAGCATTGGTGAATGTTACACGTGTGTAAAGCGGTCACTTAAATCAGCCTTCGACGGTCGTCAGTCCCGTAAATGCCCAGACTTCCATATTCTTCTTCATCTTTGATGAGATGTCAAAAAAATGTTTTTACTTTTCTTAAATTTCAAAATGTATTGTTAGTAAATGTATTGTTATGTATAAAGTGACTTGTCTCTTAGGCACTTTTATGCATAAGCCGGCAATGCACGGAGATGTCGCTCACTCCTTTCAAGAACGTCATAAATCAAAAATCGTAAATTTTAAGTTATGCATGTTTTCGGAATGCCCAGAAAATGTACTATATCCCAGCAAAAGCGACATATTTTTAGCTTAATATTTACCCGCTACAGGGCAGAAAGTGATGTTTTTGCATTTTAAAGAAAAGGTATTGTTTATTTTTTTTTTTTAATATCCCAAATATTTTTCAAATGGAGAAAAAACCTTCAGGTTTTACCTAAAAAGATCTGTTGCACAGTAAAAAGTTCAATAAGTGGCTTGATATTTATTTTTAATACATTGTATTATATTTTTAAACTTTTAAAACGTTCTCCTGAAAAATCAAGTTTTTTAATTTATGACGTTCTTGAAAGGAGTGAGCGATGTATTATCTTCGCTGCTCTAACGTATGATTTGCCCCTACGAGCGTAGTCTGTCTCGCTCACTTCACCGTCCCGAGGAATGTAAAGATTTCTAAAGTCTCAAGGAAATTAAACTCAAATATGCACGGCAACTCATTTGCGCTTGCGCCGAGGTATGGAAGATAGTTTGGAAATAGTTTTAACGGGAATCTTTCTTTATCTCTTTGAATCAAAGATATTGGTAAATTCAACATGTGAAGCCAAGGTAGGAGACTCGCAAACGTGCACATACTGAGAATATACGTGTGCTATTATCACTGCTAGAGAGGCTGATAAAGGTTTTCAAATTGGACTGTTTGCAAACCAAATTGGAAGCAATACAAAACAGATTGGACATTTTACAAAACAAATTGGACGTTAAATTGTACTACATAAAAATGTTTGAATTTTTAAAAATATATAAATATTAGTACTACATGTAACGTCAGTGTGAATACCTGCCCACATATTTCATTCTTAAGACTAGCTAGTGCGTTAGTCATCAAGTTGGCAAGCCTGTGCGGCGCGCTGTCATAGTCTGCGCGCGCGATGTGTACTGAAGTTTCGATACAAGATTTTCAATACTACTTTGAATCATGAGTACTACATTGATATATTTTTTTTATGATATGAATATTATTAATATTTAAAGCATTTACTTTGTGGTTAGTCATTTTTACTTATTTTTATTACAAAAATGTTGATAATATTAGTATTTAACCACTTACCGAGATTTTTATGTCTACCGGTTTCTCTACCACAGCATGCAAACAATACCACCCTTCACCACCACAGCACCATTTACGCAATTAAAACTACACAAAATGTTGAACACATGCGATTTTTGGTTGACCCGAAGACCAACATGCACTAAATGTTTCAGCACAAACATGCGTTACGAGCCGAGATTTAACATGCACTCTTTTTTTATGAAATACAATATAACATCCTATTTGATTTGCATGGCTTCCAATTTGATTTGCAAAACGTCTAATTTTAAATGAAAATACCTGTAGCATTGCACTGATCACCTTATAAACATGTTCATAATTAACGATCTAGAAAATACTTATATGAAGCACTACCATATTTATGTATTACATTTTTTATTTATTTAAAGGAATAACCCGCAAAGCGTCTATTTCAGATGCTCGCCTGCAGGTAGGATAGTAAAGAAAGGGAAGGCAAATGTGGAAAGTACATTACAAACACCCAGACCAATTGAAAATAAATCTTTCTTGAATTCATTTTGCAATTGGCGCAAATCGAATCCGCGACGCCAGTTTCGCAGTCGAGCGCCTACCCAACTACGCCACGGCGCCTGTCATACATAAATTAAGTAAAAGGATGCCTAATGATAAACCCTCTTATACTCTTTCTTAAATTGTCAATGCTCAAAGGTTTATGTATTATGGAATATATGAAATAATAATAATATGGGATAAGCCTTGAAGGCTTCTTGGAAATGGAGTTTTCTCCTGGCTGCAGAGTTACTATGGAAACCGGGTAATTTCGAGAGGACCGTTATTGTAAGAGCACAGACTCCAAAAGCTCTAAGTGTCATTTGGATAGAAAAAAACATCTTTGCACATTTATTAGTAATGCATACAGGCGATCGTAATTTGAAAAAATCCAATAACGTTTTTTAATTATTTAAAATTGGTCGTAAATTAATTTGATTTTTGGATTCGTTCATTTTAGGCATATCTTCTAGAAATTTCTAATTTTCTAGAATTAATGCAATGTGGATTCCAATAATAGACAGAATTGTGAACGTGGCACAAGTGTATATAGTGATCGCTTAAGCCAGCCAAATGCCAGGCCACAAGCCCTGGAATGCTCAGACTTCCATTTCATGAAAAAGGGAAGAATGATACATATTTCATATCAAGTTAAGACACCTTCAAAAGAAGAAGATCGTATTTGCTGATGTCCTGCGATCATCCAGAAAGATACTTAGAGAAAGAAATATCAACTTTTCCGAGAGTACAATGATTGATGTCCGACTTTCTCTGGGGAGTAAGTTCTTTCAACGTAAAAAAATACGAAATCTATTTATTATGAAGATAGAAATCAAACTAACTAAAACTAACTAACCATCACGCCGCTTCCCCGCAGGGGTAGGCAGAGAGAATCGAACGTCTCTGTCTTTGTAAACATTCTTTGCCTCTTCTACATTCATGCATCTCCTCATACATACCTGACGATTATTACGACTCCTGACCCGGCCGCTTTCAAGTATTTGACATACCTGATTGTGCCAAGTTTTCCTCGGTCGTCCTCTGCTTCTTTTTCCAACTACATTCGCCTCATAAATTTGTTTAAGCGTTCTTTCTTCACTCATACGCTCCACATGTCCAAACCATCTCAACACACCTTTCTTAATTTTATCGATAATGCTTATCTCAGCCTTACATTCTTTCCTTATTTCATCATTCGAACATCTATCAAACATCGTTTTGCCACACATTCGTCTGAGGGATCGCATTTCGACTGCATTCAGTCTGCTTTCATCCTTCTTTTGCCAACTCCATGCTTCGCTTCCATACATAAGGGTTGGAACCAGAACTCCATTGTGTACTGCCAGTTTAGCTTCCGCTGATAGATTTTTATTTGCTAAAACTGATTTTAGTGCACCATTCACTCTGTTCAGATAGAAATCATGTAAAAATAATTAAAAAAAACACCATCTCAAGGTTTTATTTTATGACAAAATTATAAATATCTGCAAGTTACATCATACCAACTGATGACGGACTTAGAGCTTAAGGCTTAGATCTCAAGAGTTCAAATCAGAATGTGTTCAGCCACGATCAGGGCTGGTCGTGTGTACACGCAATTATTTTAAAAAAAATGCGAATTGGATATTTTTTGTTAACACGTATGGAAAAATGTTTTATTTTCAATTGGTAAATAATTAACACCGTATCTTAAAATTATTATTTTCTTTTCAAAACCTTATATTTGAATTACTTTAAAGAAAATCTTATTTTTCAATCTAATGTGTAAAGGCAACTAGCCGTAACTCAAGTTGCTGCTGTTTGGCGTAAAGCAAAAGCATTCTTATAACTATTGTAGCATCTATCACATACAATCACAGATTTTGTTCTATCTCTTTCCTTTACCGAGATATTCATTATCAAAAAAGCCGCAAAATTGTATTAATTTTATCCATGTTTTAGCAAAAAGCATCATTTTAAATTAACATTAAGCTCGTTTATCTCAAAACTATTGTTTTTAACTTGCAACTATTTGCCTTTGCACATTAACCATGTAAATACGATGTTAAAAAGAAGAAAAATAACATTTACGTAAAATGTTACCTGGATTTAGAGAAAATAAAGTTGCGACTTAACGAATACTTGGCCTTAATTGTTGGGGAATAAATCCAAAATTAAACAAGGTGTATTGGATTGAATTCTACATTTATTTATGTTTATATTAATACGTGACGCGTTTCGTCTTATTAAGACATTATCAAACACTGTCTAATGTCTTAATAAGACGCAACGCGTCACGTATAAACATATACATAAAAAAATGTAGAATTCAATCCAATAAACCTTGTTGAATTTGGGATATATTCCCATACAAATCAATATGAAATTCTACCAACTATCTGCAGTTACAATAAATAACTTGACCTTAACGTCGATACCCCTCTGAGGAAAATGCACACTGATGTTCATTTACGACCAATACTCGTAATAGTCAAAAAGGCACTTAGAACATTCGCGATCTCTTTAGTTCTCCTTAGTTGTGTTCGCGTGTGTTGTGAGTGTGTATATTTCTCAGGGGGGATTCAATAGTCAACAGGTAGGAGACCGGGAATTCCCGGAACCCTCTCAACCCCTGCCCGGGTTTTTCGCCATTTTCGACAGCGCGGTTTGCATCTTTTATCGAGTACTTACGGCGAACTCACATCTGGGGTGTTGGATTAATTATTTAGCATTTAAAAATGCGGAACGAGGTGCCTTTTTTAATAGCGCGAATTTAAAATTTGCCTTAAATACCGCGCGTGGGAGATTCAGGGAAACATATTTCAGGAAATCCCTGGCTTTCATTTTAAGCTACCACTGAGGTCTCGAATTCAAGTCCTAGTAGGGTTAAAATAAATATAATTGTTTTTTAAAATTATGTTTTTTATTACCCTGGACTGGTACCTGAAACGCAGGACTAAAATAAAAAAAATAGTAACAAATTGGGTGCGGATAAAAGTCAGTAGTAAGAGAAAAAAAATAATGTTTATTATTCTTTTTAATGAAATAAAAATTTACAATGGTTTTAAGTTGAATGATTCTTTAACTTATTTTACTTGAATGGTTTATTTTTTTTGTTTTAAAATCTCTAACCCTTATCCACATCCAATGGTGCATAGGGCACTGCATCGTATTCACGCAATGTTATCTTAATCGTTAATTATATGAAGACAAGGTGATCACTCCTGCGCTTCAGGGACCAGTCCAGAGTAATATGAAATAAATTTTTTAGAGTAAATTCGCTAATATTTATACTCATCCCCCCCTGGGGATCGAACCTGGGACCTCTAGCACGGTAGCTGAATTGAATGTTTTTTTTTTATTTTTTATTTTTCACAAAATACATATTTAAATATACAAAATAGTTGATAAATGTACAAAATATTGAAAATATGACGTTTCTATCTGTCTAATAAAGTACAAACTTGTGTTTAAGGAGGGAGTTTAATATCAAAATTTACCATGGTTTTAAATGAAATGATTCCTAATTTTACTTTACTTTGAAATATAATGATTCGAAAATAACTCGTTGTTTTATATATGATGATTTTGAAATAAACTATGGCTTTGAATTGAAAAAGACAAAATTAACTATGCTTTTTAATTGAATCACAATTTTTTTTTTTGCTTTTAATTTTTTATGGTTTTATCTTAAACGATTTAAAATTTACAATTGATTTATTATTCTTATTGAAAATGAACGAGACTTATTAGTTTAATATGCCATAAATACATATAGGGTGTCTTAAAACCATGGCAAATCCCGAAGCAGTAGACTTTGTCGGGACCTTTCAAAATATCAAAACATGACCTCAGTAAAAGTTGTATTGTTATTGCGATACGAGCGTTTTGGTATTTCTGTAAAACTATGTTTTATTGAAATGTTATACTGAACAAATACGTAAACTGCTCAATTTTTACTGTATCCAAATACTTATTCACAATTCTTATTATATACAACATTTTGAGTGTGTCCAAATACTTGTTCACAAAATCTGGATTATCTCCAATTACAGGTAATTAATATAAGAGTTTCTGCTTAATAAAAAGCTTCTTTACATCTCACCAATAGATGTCTCTAGTAAAGTTCTAGTTATTCAAGAACAAGGTTTCTAAATTGGTTCATATATAAAGAACTTCCAAGAATTTGAGTAGCGTGGTTGTCCATAATGGGTAGAATTGGTGAATGTTACACGTGTGTAAAGTGATCACTTAAACCAGCCTATGACGGTCGTCAGCCCCGTAAATGCCCAGACTTCCATATTCTTCTTCATCTTTGATGAGATGTCAAAAATAATATTCAAATTATATTATTCTCGTTTTCATTATATTTATGAGGGTCAGTGCCACTTCGACCTGCTAAAATCTATTCCGAAATTATATTGTAATCCTCTAACCAACTAACTAACTAACCATCACGCCGCTTCCCCGCGGGGGTAGGCAGAGAGAATAGAGCGCCACACCACTCTGTCCTTGCAGACATTCTTCGCCTCTTCCACGTTCATGCATCTCCTCATTGTTACGACTCCTAACCTGACCACTTTCAAGTATTTGGCATACCTGATCGTACCATATTTTTCTCGGTCTTCCTCTGCTACTTTTCCCGCTAACATTCGCCTCATAAATTTTTTTTACCGTTCTTACCTCACTCATTCGTTCTACATGTCCAAACCATCTCAACACACCTTTCTTAATTTTATCGATGATGCTTATGTCAGCTTTGCATTCCTTCCTTATTTCACTATTCGCACATCTATCACACATCGTTTTGTCGCACATTCTTCTGAGAGATCGCATTTCGACTGCATTCAGTCTCCTTTCATCCTTCTTTTGCCAACTCCATGTTTCACTTCCATACATTAGAGTTAGTATATTGTAATCCTCACCCTGTATTTTTCTACGCTTAATGATTCGCAGTTAATATTAAATTTAAGAACCTCATTACTCTAAAGCGGCCGAGGAGGCTGCTTGAAATTCATCCCCAATGCGAAGATATTACGTGAAAATTATATTTAGGGGTGATTAATTAGGGTTGTTTTTCAGGAAACCTGGAGCATTTAATGAACAGAGCTAACTTATATTAATTCCCTTTCTTATTTGGTTGAGAAAACTAACTCGTGCTTGCGGACCATAAATTTACATTTATTTACAATAATTTCTACATTAAAAGATGTTTTATTTTTTATATTTTTAACGTTGTTTTTTTTTATTTTAAATAAGTGAAGTAAGTAGGAGTCGCAAGCTCCTTAAATACTCAAACTTTTATATTTTTCTTCATCTTTGTTGTGATGTCAAAAAATAATATGAAAAGTTACTCCACTAATTGGAGATAATCCAGAATCGTGAACAAGTATTTGGACACACTCAAAATTTTGTTATTTTACATTACCAGCATTATTTTTCGTTTTCATACTAAATATTCAAATCTGATTTTTAGAGTCGCCACACCACTCTGTCTTTGCAAAACAATATTCGCCTCCATAAGTATCCGGAGTAATCAACCGGTATGTATAACGAGATGCATGAATGCGGAAGAGGCAAAGATTGTTTGTAAAGTGGTGTGGCGTTCTTTTTTCTCTGCCTACTCCTGCGGTACGTGGCGTGGTATTAAGTTAGTTTTAAACTATAAAGTTAATGCCAAATATAAATCAAAACCTCTCTAAGTTTTAGTTTTTTTCAATATACCCGGCACCATTTTGAAGAATTTAATAGCTGAATTTATTTCTTATAAGCTTGTCTAAATAATACAAGCTTGTGTGAGTACGTGTATGCTATATCGAGTGTTCTAAGGATTGCTGATATTTCGATATTGGATTTGGCAACAATTTTGTGGAATAACATAATTGTTAAAAAAAAAACACTTCTTCTGGTGGAGCATATGGCCAACACGAGACGTCTCTAAGTCACTATGTCACGCGCCATCTCCTTGGCTTCCTCATAGTCGGTGAATGGTCGTCAGCGGCCTTCCAAGGCGCCGGAATCCTCGTGGTTGGAAGAAGAGACATGAGGGGTTGATGCTCTCAGGTGGCATTCTAAGGACATGTCCCAACCATGTCCACCTTCTCCTCTTCAGGACTTCTAGTATGAGGGGCTGTTGAGTTCTTCTCCTCACATCGTCATTCCTGACGAAGTCATACTACTTTATGCCCAGTATTCGCCTCAGGCACCTATTATCAAAACTTGTTAGTTTCTTGCTTTGAGCTTTGGTGAGGTGCCACGACTCACATCCGTGCAGCAACACTGTTAGGATGCAGGCGTTAAAGAGAAAACAAAAGGAAGAAAAAATGCCTTCTTCATACAAGGTCTTAAAACCAATTTTCGAGATAATTAATATAAACACAACTAGTTTCGAGAACTAAAGATGTTCTCTTAACAGTTAATGATTCAAATTAGTAGCCCAAATCTCAAAGAAATCATATGAGTTGACAACTAAATGAATTAAATAGTTTATTAGTATGCGTATATGTGATAAAACATATGCTTAACGGTGTACTTTGTATGTGTTATAAAACATTCTTTTCATTTTCTGAATGCGTGAAACCCAAAAATCATCCCTTATTGAAGGGAAAAGTTTCTGTTGAAAAATCCCTCTACAAAATCACCCTTCAAGTATCACTCAAATAATCCGTCCTTTTGTGGCTTTTAGATCTTTCAGGGGTAGATTTACATTTTATTTCGGCTACTTACGCCTGAAAAACAGCCTAATTTTTGGTTTTTGTTATTTCGAATTGTGTATTTTGAATAAGGCAATGTCCCGAAGAAACTCGTCGTGTTATTCTTGGTGTGGGGAACTTGAGGCTGTATTTTAGTTGAACGGAACTTACTGACTTTGACAACGTGGATTATGCTTATCTAAAGCTTAAGCGATGTCTTTGAATATTGTATTGAAATAATATTTTGACAAGACATCTGAATTGTATGTATATTTCAACGTGCCCTACATAAAGTGCTCTAACTACATTTTTGAGAATTTTGAGGTATTTGGTGTATGTTATCAACTGACCGTTATCTACAAATATTAACAAACTAACAAAATATATAAAATGAATAACGCCTAGTTTTCAGGCGTATAAGAGACGCTATCTACATCGAATTTTCGAAATGAGCTGAACTCCTAAAAGGCTAACTATTTAATTTTGACAAGGTATAAACTTTAAAACGATTTAATGCATTATTTTATGTGAATGTATAATACTAGTTTAATATTTCGGATAAAACCGTTAATTATTAATAAAAAAAAATATGCTGAAAAAATCTTCTAAGCTCTCTCCTGTAAAGTAACAGATTTACAAATAGAGTACTTTTCGTAGGGGCCGTCGATTTTATTCTTCATTTGAACGTTTTCTGATCCTTGTGAAATTTATTAAATTTTTAGAAACGTGTTAGTATGTTTTTAGATTTCTTTTGTAAAAAAATAATCAAAGTGAAATGAAATAGATTCTGCGTAAATATTTAATAAAATATCATTAAATACAAGCTCTCTTTACGACTGCCGTATAAAAGTGAATTTAGGAATAAAATCGAATTTCATAGTATCAAAAAGCTTAAAAAAGGACTGTGCTATGCATTATTGTTGGATTCATTTCTTATATCAGTTGTTTATTTTAACAGATGTAGAATTTTGTTGCAAAATTTAAAAAAAGTAGTGCATACATCGCTCACTCCTTTCAACAACGTCATATATAAAAAAAAGAGTTTTCACGAGATCGTTTTTAAAGTATAAAATATAATACAATGTTTTAAAAATAAATATCAAGCCACTTATTGAACTTTTAAGAATGCCACAGATCTTTTGAGGTAAAACCTGAATGTTTTTTCTCTATTTTAAAAATATTAAGTTTACTTAAAAAAATAATTAAACAATACCCTTTCTTCAAAATGCAAAAACAGCACTTTCTGCCCTGTAGCGTGATAATATTAAGTTGAAAATATGCCGCTTTTGCTGGGATAAAGTACATTTTCTGAGCATTCCAAAAACAAGCACAACTGAAAAGTGACGATTATTGATTTATGACGTTGTTGATAGTGAGCGACATGTGTATACATCTTTAAAAAAAAAACTAAAAAAAAATTGTTTCTAAAAAGTCAGAACGGTGTAAGTTACACAAGTATATAAATTGATTACTTAAGACATCTAAATATCAGGTCACAAGCCCTGAAATGCTCAGATTTTGCTCAGGTTTGTTCAAAATATAAAATCTCCTAAAGTTATTCACCGATTGCTTTGAAATTTTGACACAACGTTGCATTTAAATACGAGCGTATTTTAATATATAACTAGGAGAGTTTCTCATGATTTTTGAGAAAAAGGTTTTTTGACCGCAATGGCAGCACCATCTGTGAAACTGTGAGAGTAACAGCAACACACGCAATACTAAATATAGTGGAGAGCGTGCTACTTGACAGCTGCTGGTACTTTTAATACTTTCGATTCCATTGTTGTTTTGTAGGTTTTTGATATTTTCATTCCTCAACAAGCATTGTATTATTAAACGTGTTAGAAATGTGTGCTTTCAAATTTATTTCTTTTATATTTAACCAGACAGAGTCACAGCAATACGTGGCTAAAAACATCTTGTGAAATATATAACTTTATGACCAAAGAATTTTAAAATCAATTTTTACTTTCTTAAAAAACTATCTAACAAAAAATGTGACACTTGATACAAAATGAAGAGATTTTTAGGCCTCTCTTAATAAGGAGTTAAACGGATCGCAGAAACTTATCCTCCTTAACCCTTGTAGCCTTCCGCCCTCAAAACCATCCCTTATTGTAAAACAAAGTATCACTTTTGGCAGTGGGAAGGGTAGCTGGGACAAAAAATAAAAACAGAAACCTTTTGTTTGGTGTAAATTTATTCAGGATGTTTTTCGCAATATTCCCGTGAAGACGAGATGAAGGAAACAGATTTCTCTATGATAAATGTCTCTTACGCCAAGTGGTTGATAAAAATGGGTGAGTTTTTCACGATGTAGGGGTGGGTTTAAATTTAATGGGGATGAAAAAATAGATCACGTTAGGAAAAGAGAGACTGAATGAGATTCTGCTTATTTCCGTTTAGTCTTACGTAAATAAACAACATTATAAGTATGTTCAAATCCTTGTTTTCAAATCTAGGCTTCTCCAGGAATGATTTTTATTTTTGGGTAATATATCCAAAATTCAACAAGGTTTATTGGATTGAATTCTACATTTATTTATGTATATGTTAATACGTGTCGCGTTTCGTCTTATTAAGACATTATCAAACACTCTAGAGTGTTTGATAATGTCTTAATAAGACGAAACGCGTCACGTATTAACATATACGTACATAAGTGTAGAATTTAATCCAATATACCTTATACTTATTTATATATTTGTTAATAAGTGACGCGTTTCGTCTTATTAAGACATTATCAAACACTCTAGAGTGTTTGATAATGTCTTAATAAGACGGAACGCGTCACGTATTAACATATACATATATAAATGTAGAATTCAATCCAATAAACCTTGTTTAATTTTGGATATATTACCCAACAATTCAACATGGAATTCCACCCACTGTCTGCAGTTACAATAAATAATTTTTATATTGACATCTCAAAATCTTCTTCTTTTAACCCTTATCCGTACCCAATGGTGCATAGGACACTGCATTGTTATGACGCGGTGTTTTCTTGATTGTTGCTTAAATGAAAGCAATGTGATCTCTCCTGCGCTTAAGGGACCAGTACAGGGCGATATTTAATAAATATTCGAGTGTAAAATCAGTAATATATATTTTTCTTTATTATTATCTCAACATAGGTAAAGAAAAATACGGAAATCTGTGTGAAAAAAAACAGGGCTAACGACCTATCAAAGGATCGTTTAAGTGATCACTTTATACACACGTAACATTCGTCATTCTACCCATGATTGACAACCACACTACTCAAGTTTTGTAAGTTGTATTTATCCTTTGATTGACACCTTATTTCAAATGTAAGTTCTTCGCAGCATCAATGAATGATTGAGAAAGTTTTAATAAAAAAATATTTAGCAGAGATTTTAATAAACTGTGTGTTAAATTCTTTCCGAATCAGTTCACGTACCTTAATACATGCATGCTTACATTTCACCATTATATCCATCATTGACAACCACACAATTTTTTTGGACTCATACAATAACATATTATCCTCACATAACTTCGTGTTTGAGTTCGCGGCAGTCTCTGTGGTTTATTTGAGAAAGCATCTAAGCAGAGACTCTTTTATTTAAATGTAAACCAGCCTACAATAAGTCGTAAGCGCTGCAAATACGACCTGTTTTATTTTATGTGTAATAATTATTTGATTTATAAACTCTAAATTTTGGCTAATTTAGACCCTAGTTAGTCAGCCACACTTAAACTATACGTAATATATAAAATATCGAAAAATTTTATCTTACATTATATTTTGAATAAAGTTAAAAAAAAACTTGAATAATTAAAAATAAAAATGTAACTGTACTTTTTATGTTAATGTATTGAGCGCTCTTTTCATTTCTTCAATACAAAATTTCAACATCACTTTTCTTGAATGTTTTTCGCAGATACTTTGTGGCACATTTTTTAAACTTTATAAAAAAAAACTTTTTTTTAAACCACTTTTTTATTATTTATTTTTTATTATTGAAAAAAAAATACATTTACTTTTCTTTTACGGAGTGTGTGGAAGTTTTTGGTAAGGCAACGTAATTAATTATTTTAATATTTTAATATTTTAGAATTTAATAAACCCTGATGATGACAACGTTGTTGTCGAAACCGGTCGGTTAAAGTGTATTTATAATAAAAAAGTGGTTAAATCAAAGTTGTTTAATTTTAAAAAGTTTTTTCAAAATTACTTTTGTTATTTTTTTAACACAACTTTCCGATACGTATTTTATAAATATGTGTACGGTTTTGCGGCCTACTAAAAGTAAGCGAGCTCCGGTTATGCTAAAATGTAAAACCCTTACTCAAATTACCAACCTATTTGTTCTAACTTACAGGGAGGAATAATTCATAGGTTTCGGCAATTTTAGGGAATCGTTAATTATTACCGTCTTAAAATAACAGAATGAACATGAAATATTTAATGGTTTTTATACAATTGAGTAGTTTTTTATTATTCATTTCACATCACATCCATAATTTTATATCACAATAATGTTCTCTCACTGATTTTACCCATGCCGAGGGCATATTTTAACAAACTTATTTATAAAACTATACGAAAAAATAGTTTTGTAAATGTAATAAAAATAGTAAGTACATTGTCCACCTCCGTAGTGTAATGGTAAGCACATTTGGCTACCATACTGGGGGTCCTGGGTTCGATTCCCAGGGGGGGGGAGAAAATAAATAAGTGTTTTTTCACTCTTGTATTTATTTATCATTACCCTGAAATGGTAACTGAAGGGCAGAACTGATCATCTTGCCTTTATATAATAAACGATTGAATAAACACTGAAACAATTTATGCAGTGCCCTATGCACCATAGGGTGCGGATAAGGGTCAGTTGTGGTAGTAAGTACATTTTATAAAGGTCTCAGATATTTTTTTTACTAAATTCAACCACAGCAGGTGCCCGCGAAATAGCATGTGAAAGAAGGTATAAACTTCTGAAATTCGTATAAAGTGATCCTTGTTATAATATCTAGACTTCCATATTTTTCTACGTCTATGTTGAGATGTCAATATGGTCAAAAAAGGATTTAATTTAAAATAAATAAATTTGAAATCCATATTTCAATCACGTGTAGGTTGATTGACAGCCCCCAAGTTCCATTTTATTCTTTGCTGAAATTCGATGGAAAAGTTTTCTCTTTCGATATTTCATCCCAAAAAGTAAATCTCGATTCTTTATTGGCACTTATAGTCTCGCATATCGGATGATCACGTATCAATATCCCAAATCCAACATCCATTGTGATCTCGTTTCACTGATCTCTATTTTATTTCGTCGGTCCACGATCAAGATGTGGTAACCACACACAAAATAAAATAACAGCTATATAGTTTTTTTCCACATAAATTTTATTTGACCAGCGACCTGGTTTCGTTGAAACCGACATCATTAAACTGAATAGCATTATATACATATTTTTTTGATATTATTTTTTTGTTTTTCTTTTGACATCTTATCAAAGATGAAGAAGAATATGGAAGTCTGGGCATTTACGGGGTTGACGACCGTCATAGGCTGGTTTAAGCGATCATTTTACACACGTGTAACATTCACCAATTGTACCCATTATTGACAACCACACTACTCAAATTCTTGGAAGTTCTATATATATGAACCAATTTAGAAACCTTGTTCTTGAATCAGTAGAACTTCACTCGAGACATCTATTGGTGAGATTATATTGAAAGCTGTCCCACCGCATGCCCAGATCTGATACAGAAGCATCTAGGCTTCCTGACAGATCTGCTCTTGCTTAGCATTTTTTTTTTAGCTTAGTTGCGAAATTTATTGAAAATGTGCAACAACATAAAATTGTATCCCGATTTTACTGTGAATTAACATTTAAAAGCTTTCAATATACCTGTCACTGCCAATCTAAATAATACAAGACTGTAAGTCCATCACCAAGTTTTCTAGAAGTTCCCCAGTGTGTTGGTGCGATGTAAAGAAGCTTTTTACCAAGCAGAAACTCTTATATTAGTATGTGAGGTCCGAATCCTGGATTATAATCACACACATGAGAAACGCCAGAAAATACCATTTTCATTTTTATTATTTAAGCTTATAATGCATTAGTTTTAGGGGGATTTCAAATAACTCTATCAGAAACCCATATTTCTATTGTTCTTCTCCGTTTTATTCCTCTTTACTGAGAGTTGTGACTCTTGTGGAAGCAATGACTCTTCTCCAGTTATCCCTTGATTGCACTGCACATAGCGCTCCAACCACCGAGGTGCCTACTGTTGCCTTAACTTGGTCGCTCCATTATGTGGGAGATCTTCCTCTCCCTCTCTTCCATTCCAGGCTTCCAATCATAACCAGTCATTACAGGCTACCCTCATTATTACGCGTAACGCGCCCAAAGAACTGGAGAATCCGTCTTGTACGGACATTGGCCAGAGTCAAATCATCCAAGTGTAACTGCTGACGAATGGACTTGTTGGTGCGTCTAGCTGTCCATGGGATTCAGATGTATATAGTATGATATATGTATTAGCCTAAAGGAAATGAATTTATCAGTAATATTTTGCAAAATTTTAGTTTCTCATAATTTGGCATTTTCGTAAGTATAGCTAAAGTTTTTCTTTGTTGCACCGAACTGATTTTCCAGATTTTTTTAAGTTTGTAACAGTCTTAAGTTTTATACTGACATTTCATGGTGGAACTGCATTTTATATAATAAAATAACAACTATATAAATTTTGCCACATGAATTTTATTTAACCAGCAACCGGGTTTCGTCATCACCAGACTGGTCTGATGATGTCGGTTACGATGAAACCCGGTTGCTGGTCAAATAAAATTCATATGGAAAAAATTACATAGTTGTTATTTCATTATATGTAACAGTCGTTTATGTGACAAATTGTTTTGAAAATGTATTGTTATTGATAGTGATTATTGTAAGTGATGATTTTTATTGGTGTATTATTTATTTTTACTGTTCATATTTTTGTAAAAAAAAATATCAGCCGTAAATAAAAAAAAAATAGTAAATGCTGTTTTTCGGGTGAGGTTCACACAGATGAAAAGCCATCTTCTCCATCTGACCAAACCCTAAGAACTACATTATTAATGTGTATACTACGAGGTTTTGGCAAAGGTCCGACCAATACACTACTTTTCTTGATGAAACCTGTCGATATACAAGGATTGATGAGATGAAGATATTTCAAGCAATTCCCGTGAATCGATAACCTAATATCTGCAGTATCTACTCAGTTATTATGTAATATTTACTTATTTTGACAGTTGTGTGATTGAAGACGCGACCAACTTGATCTTTTACAGAAATATGAACACAAGTCGGATGAACTAATTAAAGAATTCCCAACTTTATCCTCCAGAACCGAAAAAGAAAAATACTTAAAAATACACGTTTTCTTTAGCTTTTTTCTGTTTTACAAAATTTAATCTAGGAAACTTTTTTCAAAATATTAATAATGTTCCAGGGCAAGTTTTGAATTCAAAAAAGAAATATTTTATAAAAGTTTTCAAATTAAATGATTAATTTTTTTGACTCATTAAAGAGACAATATAAAAACGTTCAATAATTTAAGATTTAATAAATTTAAATATAAGACCATCTCATTTAATATTTGAAACAGTAGTGTGAAATAATTAAACGCCTTATGATTTTCCATTTTCGACGGGATCAATTTGAATATATTTTAAATTTATGCTCACTGAAAACAACACCCTTATTTATATTTCAAATACTTACTAACTACCCATCACGCCGCTTCACTGCAAGGGAAGGCAGAGTGAATAGAACGCCACACCAATCTATCATTGCAATCAACATCTCCTCATATATATCCGCTGATTATTTCAACTTCTGACCTGACCACTTTCTTGTATTAGGAAAATTTGATCATCCCAAGTTTTACTCTGTCTTCCCCTGTGTTTTTATGCATCTATTACTAACTAGATTATAATTATTAGAATTATTTTAAAACTTAATCATGACGTAGACCGGTTCAAAGTAAAAATCTTCTTCCTTAAAACTAATTCGTTTTAATCAATTGATATTGAGGAAGGATCTATTTGTTACAAAACCGGTCAGCGCTATAATTAAGTCAAAGTGGAACCCCAAAAATCAGAAAAAGAGTTTGAAAAAAATATTTAAAAAGTACGCAAAGACTGAAAACATTTATTATTATATAAAATTATTACACATAACCTAATTTCGTTTAAAAATTATTAAAAAGTTAAAAAATTATACAGTACTGAACCTGTATATTTTATCTCAAGTATATATATTGTATATTAAAAAAAGATTGTCATGGTTATATTGGTATAGCTATATAACACTCCTCTTATCATTCATCGTTCACTTTGTGTAATACTATTATAATATTAAAATGGTATTACACAAAGTGGACGATGAAGGCAAGTGTTACTGTAATATTAGTCTGAAATTTAAAAGGGGAAATGTAAAAGCGCATACAACGTAACTTTTCAAACCCTCTTCCACACCCCAATGGTGCAAAGGGCACTGTATCATATAAACGCAGTGTTATCTTGATCGTTAACACACGAAGGAAAGGTGTCAGCCCTCCACTTACAACGTAACTACTAAAGTGTAAATACCATGTATGTACTATTTTACAAATTTCTTAGTTAATCCGAATTCACTAAATCCGAACAGGTCATATTCCCAATTAGTTCAGATTTCCTGGGTTTCATTTTCATTTTCATTTAATTTTAAGCATTAGATGTTTTTAATTTTGTTTATTGAAAAACTACATATTTTTTTTATAATTAAATAAAATTGACAAAACAATTTTTTTCGACTAAATAATAAGGTATGTTTCTACCTTTGTATTACGTTATATGATTTAACCCAGTTCTCGCTAATGTTGCTTGATCCTTCGAGGCTTACCAGGCACAACGCAGTACCTACATATGTACCTACATGCTAGCGTAATCTCATCACGTACGTTGCCGTGAATTTCCCAGTGGTGACATGGCAGTATGTCACGTTAGATGCCTCCAGGCTCTTAGTGTATAAGTATAAAAATGTAAGCTACTGAATTATTACAATTACATATATTCAGGCATATATAGATTATAAGGGACGCATTCCAAATCATATATGTAAGAGAGAAATTCATGAATATATTATTTCGAGAAATAAAAAGATCCACTCACATTTTTACTAACCAACTAGTTTCGACAACAACCTGTTGCCCTCTTCAGGGTTTAATTTTTGACTAAGAAAAAAAAATCAAACCTATTTATTTTACTATAAGCACTTCCGTTACGAGTGAATATTTTTTATATTGACATTTCAATGTAATTATTTTTTTATTTATTTTATTCGTTCGGGAATTGTACAGCTTACATATAAAAAAATACAATAAACAATAGTTACATTAAAAATTATAAACATTACATTAGCAAAAATATAGATGAAGAAGAATATGGATATCTAGGTATTTACAGGGCGTACAAATTGTCACATTTGATTGTCAAGACTGGTTTGATTGACCAATCACAACATGCTATAGTGTAGTGATTGTCCTGACGAAGAGACCGGTACGTCTCGAAACTAGTAGTCAAAAATCTCGGTAAGTGGGTAATAAAACATATATTTAAATTATCCACTGGCACGTCGTGATGGAATTGCATTTTTAATATATTATTAGATTAAAACCAATATTTTTAGCTTTTCCACTTTTTTTTATAAAAAAAAAGTGGAAAAGCTAAAAATATTGGTTTTAATCTAATAATAAATTAATAAAACATATGTTTCTAAAATTATTAACAATTTTTCAAAACAAAAAAAGTTAAAATGACGAACCACAAAGCAAGTGATATTAATAAAATGTCACAATACTGTTTATATATGTATAAGTATATACATTTAAAAAAATGTATTTAAGAGCTTGCAGTGACTCTGTCTAGTTAGTTAATTGGAAAATAATGAAAAGAGCGTAAAACACGAGCGTTTTAGAATGCAACATTTTGTAAAAAAAGCAATCGGTAAATACCGTTGGGAAATTTAAGATTTTAAACAAACTTATATGTTTATTTTTGTTTATGTATATATGTCGTATACATAATTAAAGACTTTATACAGGTTGGCGCAAAATTAGTCACCGTATCAGAAGATTTTATAATTTTTGCAAATGGCATCGTGCGTCAATAATATTTAAAAATTGTAAACTAGACAGCTGCAGTATAAAAACAAGTTTAGAGTTGGGCAAAATTAATAATCTAATTTTGTTTTTATCTCACTTTTTTTACTAAATAAAAAAAATTGAGTGATTGCATATTTGAACCCTTACATTTTTTTCTATTAAGTGAAAAGATTTTACACTTATGTCAAGTGACTGCCGCCAGTGTTGATACTCATTTCTGCCCATTTTATGATTTTTTTTTGTATATTGCAGTTGTCTTGTTTACAAATGTCAAATATGATTGACACACGACGCCATTTGCAAAAATTATAACATCTTCCGATAGGGTGATTAATTATGCGCCACCTTTTAAAATCAAAAGTCACCTCAATATGAATATTCAATGTGAAAAAGGCAACGTTCTTACCCAGCAGATAATTCAAAATGTCATAATTTTATTGACGCCTATTAAAATTCACTTTTTCCAAGTTATTGAGATCATATCCTCACGCAATATGATCGTGATTTAGCCTCTGGCGTCCTAAATACTTTTTTAAATAATTGACGTTTTGATTGGCAAGATGACAACTCAAATGGGCATTTAAAAAGCAACGTAAACATAACCTATATCTTTCAAAGATTAACGGAAACGCCAAGACTTTGAAGTGGAGCAATAATTATTAGAGAAATAGGTACTTAGAATTTTCCGAGAAACCCGCGGCTACATGCAGCGAAGGCTGGGTGAGTCAGCACGCGGTCTATTCTAGGCGTTGACCACCAAATTATAAATAATATTTCTTCATAACTTTCCCGCCATTGACGTTGGTTTACGTTTTCCGCCGCCAGGTGCGCAGGGATACCAGTCGAAATATTTCTAGTATTTTCCAGTACCTACTTACGTGGCGGTCAGAAGTCAAGGATGGAAATGAAATTTTAAATTGAAATAAAAATAAAATAAAATCAATTATAATAAAAAAATATTATTCGATTCCAACTACATAGATGATATCCATATACTAATGTGTAAGGATAAACAATAAAGACGGCACAAATTAGTACATGAAAATAAAATTAAAAATGCTTGTTTAACTAACTTATAAACAAAAAAACCATCACTCCGCTCCCCCGCAGGGGTAGGTAGAGAAAATAGAACGCCACACTTCTCTGTCTTTGCAAAAAAATCTCGCCTTTCGCAGATTTATGCATCTTGAATCATTTTGCCAATTTTTTATGAAAGATTTTTTCTAATGTTAGTATGTTGTTTCCAAATTTTTACATGAAAGTTCATCACGTGGAAAAAAGTCAGATCAGGAATTAGAATAATTGGCGGGTTTTTAAAATATTGTTTATGAAAGAAAGACACCATAGTATGTGCAATTTTGTTATATCATGCGATTTATCAATCTTCAAATTTTCGAGAATTAAACCATTTTTAAGTTTCGCGTGTGTTTTGTTTATTTAGTCAGTGCTTTCATAAGGCAAAACAGCTGTCATAAAAATAAATTAACTTTTAATTTATAAAGAATTAAATCCACTCAATAATTAGAATTAATGGTTTCAGAAAATTCAAAGCTTTAGGTTCATTGTATTAACCGGATCTATAAAATTGTTTCATACTTTACTTGAGAAAGAGATATTAAAAGTTAACTGATCACCTCATGTTTGTTTACTTTACGAACAAGTTTTTTTTTACCAACATCTCTTAAAATTGCAAGAATCATAATTTAAGAAGTAAAGAAACCTCTTAGTTTGTTCTTTAAATTGTAAATGACATAACTGACGGTATTATTGATATTTTAAGATAACATTTGCACTGGTTCCCAATGCTTGGGACCGCATTGCAGCGCCTGCCACCTGGACTAATTGCATTACATCTCCAGAAAGGATGTTGGCAAACTTCCAGTAAAAGTATTCATTGTGTTTCGCAAACTGAAGCTGTATCCGCTTTGACTGACTCTTTTTATATATATATATATATATATATATATATATATATATATTATATATATATATATATATATATATATATATATATATATATATATATATATATATATATATATATATATATATATACATATATATACATATATATATATATTATATATATATATATATATATATATATATAATATATATATATATATATATATATATATATATATAATATATATATATATATATATATATATATATATAATATATATATATATATATATATATATATATTATATATATATATATATATATATATATATATATATATAATATATATATATATATATATATATATATATATATATATATATATATATACATATATATATATATATATATATATATATATATATATATATATATATATATATATATATATATATATATATATATATATATATATATATATATATATATATATATATATATAAATATAAATATGTATATATATATATATATATATATATATATATATATATATATATATATATATATATATATATATATATATATATATATATATATATATATATTATATATATATATATATATATATATATATATATATATATAAATATATATATGTATATATATATATATATATATATATATATATATATATATATATATATATATATATATATATATATATATATATATATATATATATATATATATATATGTATATATATATATATATATATATATATTATATATATATATATATATATATATATATAAATTTTATCGTTATCGACGTCATTAGGCTCATGGTAGGCTAAATATTTTTAGAAAGCTTTATAAATAAAAATATTCTAATAAAATGGATTCAAATTTAATGAATTTTTGTAGGTGGTGTGTAAATTTTAATTCCATATTAGTTATGGTAAGCGTTAAAGTAGGATTTTACATAAATTTGGTTTTAAAAATTGATATTTGTAGGTATAATTTATTAAATCTAACCTATCAGTCTAATGATGTCAGAGATGACGAAACCCGGTAACTGGTCAAATAAAGTGGAAAGAACTGTTTTAATTGTTGTTTTATTGTAAAACATAAGTGTTTTATTTTCAAATTTACAAATTCAATCACTCTCATTTTGAGAACTGTATGACAATAATCAGGAACTATATTTCCCTAAATATCTATCGTTTAAATCAAATATGTAACGTTATACATTACATATGCAGGAAATTATCAAGCAGTAATAAGGAAATGATTTTCGCAAAAAAAAAATATTTCCTTCCCAAGAATTTCTGATACGAAGACTTAATATTCGAAGGAACATAATTTAAAATAAATGTGATAA